>NC_057794.1:151188458-151200434 GCF_018294505.1 Triticum aestivum | reverse complement strand
TGTATATATATATAGACACACACACACACACATAAACACTATTCTGATCACGGGATCAGAATAATATTCTGATCACAACCTGACATGCCCCGCTAGTAGTACATTGAACTTTCCTGTGAACTAGGTTGAACTTCCGCCAACATTGCCCAAATGGGGCTTGCGATATACCGTTGGAAATCTATGGACCCCAATATCATGACCCAACTTAAATTTTTGGCAAACTATAAGCGGTTTAAGAGCAGTTTTGAAAACCGTTTTTTCTTCGCACAAAAAACGTGAATCGTATTTTCGATCGCATTTCTAAACCGTTTATCGGAATGAGGCATATAATATGGCGTTGGAAAGCTGCTGCAAAACCGCTCCTTCCACATGTTGAAAGTTTTCTCTAATTCCCTATGGTTAAGGAGTAATTTCAAAAAACATAAAATTTCGTAAACCGAACAGCTGAGTTCGTTTTTTCGATGTCATTTCCAAATGGCTAATCCAATGGATGCATATGATACGGTGTTGGAAAGCTTATGAAAATGCGCTACTTTTTCATCTTGAAAGTGTTTTTCTAATTTTGAATGGTTTAAGAGTAATTTAGAAAATGGTCCAAGTCCTACCGAGTTCATATTTTCGAGCTAAGTTTTTAACCGTGCATCCGAATGCAGCAAATGATATGGCGTTGGAAAGCTTGAGCAAATGCGAAACTTTTTGGTATGTATTGTTTCTCCCAATTCTTTATGGTTTTAAGTCAGTTTCGAAAATGGCAAAAATCATATTTTCGCCATAATTTCTACAAACTTTATCGAAATGGGGCAAATAATGTACCGCTGAAAAGCTACGGAAAATGCGAAACTTTTTCATGTTGATGGTTTTCTCTGAATCCTGGCCGTTTTCAAGTAATTTCGAAAATGGCGACATCATTCGTTCTGCCTTTATCGCGAAACAGATTCTTCGAAAATGCACCGCGTGAAGAACCTCAACTTCTTGAAATGTGTACTTGAACTTCACTCTGTTTTTCACATGTTTTTTTTCTCATAGCTCTCCATTCACTGCTCGTAGCTCTCCATTCACTCATCGGAATTGAGCAAGTGATATACCAGTGGAAAGCTGCTGTAAACACGCAACTTTCCCGTGTTGATCATTTTTTCATACTCGCGACGATTTTAAAAGTTTTTCATCTGAAATTCATTCAGTGTAGTCGGTGAACTTCCTGTCGTTTTCACGTTGAACTTTTGTGACGTATTTTTGTTTGTAATTTTCTCATCCATTCATCAGTGTTACACAAAATGATATTCCTTTTGTACAAACTTCTCTCACAATAAATTTGTTAACTTTCTCCGACCGAGGACTTGAACTTATAACAATAAAAAAATTGGACATTGCCTTTTAATTCATTTTTCTCGTATTAAACACACACCATGTAGTACATGAACTTTTTCCATTTTTATAATTTGAATTATTTATTTTCTTTTTTAAATCAAATTGCTACCAAATAATAACTGAACTTCTTTGTGGATTGAGAGAATTATTTTAAAACGCAAAAACAATTTCTTGTTGTGTTTTTGAACATGGAAATACAAGGTGAACCTATCTCGCAAGAATTTCTGAACTTCCCGGGACAGAGCACTCGAACTTCTTTCAACAAATCTTTTAAGCTTTTAATTTCTATACTTTTATTCTCACCTGAAATGCATTGCTTGCAGTACTTGAACTTCTCATTGTTTTCACTATATATGAACTTCTGTCACATTTTTGTGTATATGTCGAATTACACGCAATTGAAGGAGCACGTGAACTTCTTGCAACAAACATTTTAAGCTTTTTGTTTTCTATTCTTATATTCTTATCTGAAACATTTTCCGTGTACTGGTTGAACTTACCGCTGTTTTTTCACCTTGAACTTCTGTCACGTATTTTTGTTCAACCTATCTCATAAGAATTTTTGAACTTTCTCGGGCTGAGCACTTGAACTTCTAGCGATAAAACTTTTAGCCTTTGATTTTTCATTCTTTTTTAAATACAAAATGCACACTGTGTAGTACGTGAACTTCTGTTAGTCAGCAATATGAACTTCTCAGACCATGCGTTATGCCGTCATTGCAAAAATAGAGTCTCCAAAAATGCAATGCATGAAAATGTTGAACTTCTGTAGCAGTTCTGTTTGAACTTCAGTCTGTTTTTCACGTGATGTATTTTGCCCTAACTCCCCAACCACTTACCGAAATTGAGCAAATGATATACCGGTGGAAAGCTGTTGAAAAACACGCAAATTTCGCGTGTTGACAATTTTTTCATACTTGCGAAGTTTGAACTTGTAGCTTTTCTAAAAAAATGGAAAATCTTCTTAATTTTTTTTGTTGTTCTTGTATTTAATTCTAACTTCTTCATTTTATTCTTTAATAACGAGGAAAAATGAGTTTTTAATATACTTCAAACTTCTCTGTTATTTTATTGTGAACTTCTTAGTTTTATTCTTACAAAATATGTTTTTAAATAAGCATCAAACATTTCCTTTCAAATTGAACTTCATACTTTTATTTTTCGTAGAACGGAAATATTTTGAGTTATCCTTATAAAATGAACTACTCCGTTATTTTTAGTTTGAACTTCTTGATTTTTGATTATTTAATAACAAAGAAAATGAGTTTTCGATATATATCGAACTACACTATTTTGGTAATTGCGACTTCTTGGTTTATTTATTTTAGTAATGGAAAAATACTAGTTTTGTAATAAATATTGAACCGCTCCGTTACTTTAATTTGACCTTCTATATTTTTTGAACAAAACAGGGAAAACTCAATTTTTATATTTTTTAAACTACTTCGGTTTTTTTAATTTGAACTTCTTGATTTTATTTTTACATACGAAAAAAATCTGATTTTTTTATAAATATTGACCTGCTATATTTTCCAAACTTGAACTTCTTAGTTTAGTTTTAGAAACAGAAATTTATTTATATTTTCTTGTCTTTTAACTTATATATAGGCTTTTTTTGTTTTGTGAACTTCTAGTTTTTGCTTTTCAGCAAACTCTTTTTTTCTAAATGCCTTTTGGTTCGTTTTGAACGTCAACTTTCTTCTCTCTTTTCCAAACTACAAACATTACAATTCCCCTCACTTTTCTTCTCCATGGTGGTTTAACTTTTTGCGTCGTATTGCTCTCGACTAGAAGCACTTCCCATGATTTTTCCATGTGCACTATGTGTCTGAACTTTCCAAGGAATTTTTAAGCGGAATGTTATTTTTCACAAGATTTCTCAAAAAACAAAGGAAATAGTTGATGATAGATATAACAACAGATTAATGACTAGCAACCTATATTCACACACGCATTGTTTTGATTGTACACATTCACATACAAAATTTATTGTAAACATTTTGAGACAAAAAAACAATTTTTGGGTCTTTGTTTGTCCATGGTCACTGGCTTATGTGAACTTATATCCTTTCTGAATATGAACTTCTCCTCACAATCTAGACTAGTCGTGCCATCGCGTTTTCTCTAGGTTGACATTTGGAAAATATATGCTGATAGTGATACTGGAACATTTGTTTCCTTTTCAACTTCCACAAGCATGCATGAGCATGCTTTACACAAACACCTAGCATGAAAGGATTGCAAAGACTCCAGTGATGAGCCTGACATCCATTTTCTTCCTCTCTTTTTTGCGTTGTTGATGCTGCTAAACTAGAGCGTCTTCTGGTCAAAGAAGACAGGCCTGCAGTTCAAACATCAAGCCAATTCTTTCATAAGCAAAATACAGAAACATTTTTGCAGTTAGTTTTAGTGCAAATTGGGAGAAGTTCAAATCCTCCAGCAGAGAAGATATTTGTGAAGAAAGAGTGGTCAGGGAGAGGGAGGGAGTGAGATCAGGAAAGAGATGTAGCAGCAATACCTGCAACATTCGCGTCTGTCGACTGTCGCCATGGTCAGAGTTAGGTTGGCGCCGTCGTTGAGCAGGAGGCCATCCGTGATGTATTCATCAAGGAGGAGCTACGGTGTTTGGGGCGGGTGGCGCAGTAGCGGTGGCCCGGTTGCAGCACAGGAAGGGAGGTGCTCGGGGGGAGGTTGATGGCTGGTGGATCCAGGGGGAGGCTATCCGCCGCCGCCGCTGTGGAACCAGGGGGAGCGATGCACCGTCGCGGTGGATCCAGGGGCAGGGAGGCCGCCGCCGCGGTGGATCCAGGGGGAGGGAGGCCGGCGTGGTGGTTGCGGCGGAGGCCGGAGGCCTGTCGGGACAAGGGGGCGGCAGTGCACCAGGAGGAGGTGGGAGCGGCGGCCTCGCGCCGGAGGAGATGGGGGCGGCGACCTCGCGCCGGAGGAGTCGGGGCCGGCTGCGGCAGGGGGGCGCTTCGGGACCCAGGGGCGGCGACGCGCCAAGAGGAGTTGGTGGCGGCGGCTTCGCGCCGGAGGAGGCGGGGCCGGCGTCGCGCCCGGAAGGAGGCGGGGGCGGGGGAAGGTGGGCGCCGGCTGGAGGTCGCGGGCATGGGGGAAGATGGGCGATAGGATAAGAGGTTGGGACCTTTGGGCCTTTTCTGTTAGCTCGCCCGATCTCAGTAACTTCCCTTCGGGTCCTTATAGGGTACACCGTGATCCAAATAACTATGGTAAACGTTTGTAATCGGCGAACCGGCCGAAACTGGACCGGACGCCTCGCTCGCTAACGCGCTTTGCGCCATCGAGCATGCAACACGTCACTCCAGCCCCACACGCACCGCTTCCTTCTCTGTCTTATCTTCCCCAAGACAACAGCGTCCACTTGTGTTTTCCCCATCTCTTTCCTCCCAAATCCCCTTCCTCCAGACTGCAAGCCATGGTGGTCAAGCACGTCAATCTTTCCCGAGGAGCGACTTTGCTGATGCGGTGCTCGCGCAGCTCTTGCCTCCCCACGGCTGCGGCGCTACAACCGGCATCAGGCGGTGCTACATCCGGTGGTCGGCAAGCTGTAACCTGCACAGCGGCTAATCAGCGGTCGGCGGTCCGCGAGCTGCAACCACGCCGTCGCTGCCAATGTTGGAACCATTGATGCAAAAAGCTGGAAGCAGCGGCGCAAAAAGCTGCAACCGGCAAACGATTTTGCTACATTCATCATGGCGGACCTGCGCCCCCGCGATGACGGTGACATTTTTGCTGCAACCGTCGTCTGATTTTGCTACTATCGGCGAGGTAATTTGCTACATCCATTGTGGCGGAGCTGCGACGCTGGCGGCCAAATTTCTTTTTGCTGCCACCGTCGTCTAATTTTGCTACTATCGGCGAGGTAATTTGCTACATCCGTGGTGGCGGAGCTGTGACGCCGGCGACCAATTTTTCTTGCTCGCACCGTTGGTGTTTTTTGCTACTACCCGGCGATGTATTTTGCTACATCCACTCAATGTCGTTTAATGGTGGTCGTCAGTCGCAGCGAGGGTCGACGACGAGTGGCGGAGGCGACACATTGGGTGCCACAACCATGGAGCGTTGACGGGGGAGTTGCAACTCTGAGGTGGAGCTTGTAACTGAAAATTAACTAGCGAGGAGGTTCTCCGGCGAGCAGCAGAGGGGCTACAAGGAATAGAGGTGCAAGCGCGCGGCGGCCGGCAGTCGTTCCCCTCGCCGAGCTGCACACGAAGGCGGAGCCGCGGGGACAGCGGCGTGGGACTTTATTTGGGATTCGTTGGGAGGAAGAAGACGGAAGGGAAGGCTATATCGGGGCGAATGATTTTTTTGGACGGCTGTACTGTACCAGATCGAACGGCTGGGGTCTGATCGGCCGAACCTAGCGCCGGCGGACCGGCGCCTAGTACTGGCCAATAACTATTCTAATCATAGGATTAGAATAATACCACTCTTTCTCTCTCTCTCTCTCTCTATATATATAAGCCGAGCGCGCCTAGGGACGCGAGCAGAGCGCGCCCGCGGCGCCTAACGGCGAGCACAGCGTGCTGCGGCGCCTAACATCGAGCAGAGCTTGCCGAGGGACGCGAGCAGAGGCCAGCACAGTGATACGTGGCAAATAAGACGAACTGTGCAAGCGATGTCGGAGACATCAAGCACGAATCAGATTAGAGTTGCGTGTGCGATACGTGGCATACAGTTGATCCATCCGAGCTGTTTGTGATGAAATAAGCCGTGTGTGTTGCGGGCAAACGCTTGCTGATACATAACCTTAAATTTAACCAAAAAGGTGTTAATTCATGTTACAAAAATTGTATAGCTAGAAACTATGTTCAAATACGACTCCAACGATATAATCTTTGGCGACATGCATTCATATTTTATTAGTTAAATCATACATATAAACCAGGACAAGGGTATAATAGGTAATTAAATCGCAAACATTTTTTTGTATTAACCATATGTGTACGTGTCCTTTCGTCGTCCTCTCGCACGTCTTGTCACCTCGCTGCCGCAGACGGCTTACAGTGCAAGCTTGCGCAGCGCGTGGGGGCGTTCTTTTGGCCAAACGGTGGCGCCAATGAATCGTCGGTGAGCCCGTTCCCGCGCAACCTCACAGGTTCCCGTGAAAGCTTCCCGGCCGACTCGGTGAAATCCCGCAAAATCCCAATGCTTACCGGCCTTCTATAAAAACCCTCACGGCCGACGAGTCCTGCGTCGCATTTTCCCCTCCCTCACTGTAGCTTATCTCATGTGCTTATCCCACAATCGCCAATGGCACCAGTCCGTCATCGTCCCCCAGCCACTCTGCCATCATCAGAGGACAGCTCCAGCTGGGAGGCTACACCACGGCGGCGGCGAAGTCGCCGGTGTAGTTTAGTGCGCGTTGCGTCCCTGTTGGGTGTGCGCGGAACACCCACCACATGTTCCGCCGCCGCTGCCCGTCGACTGTTGTTGCCGGCCGCCGTTGCCGCCACACCACCGTCGAATGCCCGGGCCATCTCCCGCTCCGCTGCCGCGGCCCGAAGGCGGGAGGTGGTTGTCATGGCCGCCACCCCACTATCGGCCACTAATACGTCTCCAATGTATCTATAATTTTTTATTGTTCCATGCTATTATATTATCTGTTTGGGATGTTTAATGGGCTTTAATATGCACTTTTATATTATTTTGGGACTAACCTATTAACCGGAGGCCAAGTGCCAGTTGTTGTTTTTTTGCCTATTTCAGTGTTTCATAGAAAAGGAATATCAAACGGAATACAAACAGAATGAAACCTTCACGAGGATCTTTTTTGGAACAAACGCAATTCAGGAGACTTGGAGTGGAGGTCAAGGAAGCAACGAGGCGGCCACGAGGTAGGGCGGCGCCCCCCCACCCTCATGGGCCCCTCATAGCTCCACCGACCTACTTCCTTCGCCTATATATACTCTTATACCCTGAAAACATCCAGGAGAGGCATGAAACAAGTTTTCCACCACCGCAACCTTCTATACCCGTGAGATCCCATTTGGGGACCTTTTCCGGCGATCTTCCGAAGGGGGATTCGATCACAGAGGGCTTCTACATCAACACCATAGCCTCTCCGGTGATGCGTGAGTAGTTTACCACAGACCTTCGGGTCCATAGTTATTAGCTAGATGGCTTCTTCTCTCTCTTTGGATCTCAATACAAAGTGCTCCTCGATTTTCTTGGAGATTTATTCATTGTAATTCTTTTTTGCGGTGTGTTTGCCGAGATTGATTTGATATCTTTGCAAGTCTCTTCGAATTATCACTATGGTTTGGCCTACTAGATTGATCTTTCTTGCAATGGGAGAAGTGCTTAGCTTTTGGTTCAATCTTGCGGTGTCCTTTCCTAGTGACAGTAGGGGAAGCAAGGCACGTATTGTATTGTTGCCATCGAGGATGAAAAGATGGGGTTTATATCATATTGCTTGAGTTTATCCCTCTACAACATGTCATCTTGCCTAATGTGTTACTCTGTTCTTATGAGCTTAATACTCTATATGCATGCTGGATAGCGGTCGATGTGTGGAGTAATAGTAGCAGATGCAGAATCGTTTCGGTCTACTTGACACGGACGTGATGCCTATGTTCATGATCATGCCTAGATATCATCATAACTATGCACTTTTCTATCAATTGCTCGGCAGTAATTTGTTCACCCACCGTAATATATGCTATCTTGAGAGAAGCCACTAGGGAAACCTATGGCCCCCGGGTCTACTTTACATCATATTATTTTCCCGTCAACTAGCCATTTTTGTCGCCGTTTATTTTGCAATCTTTATTTTCCAATCTATACAACAAAAAATACCAAAAATATTTATCTTATTATCTTTATCAGATCTCACTTTTGCAAGTGGCCGTGAAGGGATTGACAACCCCTTTATCACGTTGGTTGCAAGGTTCTTATTTGTTTGTGCAGGTACTAGGCGACTTGCGTGTAGTCTCCTACTGGATTGATACCTTGGTTCTCAAAAACCGAGAGAAATACTTATGCTACTTTGCTGCATTACCCTTTCCTCTTCAAGGGAAAACCAACGCATGCTCAAGAGGTAGCAGCCACCGTGGCCATCACCTGCTCCGCCACCGCGACCCGAAGGCGGAGGTGGTGGTCGTGGCCGCCACCCCATTGTTGGCCGTCGTGGCCGCCAGCCCACCGTCGATCACCGGGATCATCACACGCTCCGCCACCACCGCCCGAAGGAGGAAGGCGGAGTTGGAGGCCCACACGTGCGTCAGCGACCTTGCGTGTGATACGTCTCCAACATATCTACTTTTTCTCATGCTTTTCCTCATGGTTTGGCCTCTAATTTGCATGATTTGAATGAAACTAACCCCGGACTGACATTGTTTTCAGCAGAACTACCATGGTGTTGTTTTTGTGCAGAAATAAAAGTTCTCGGAATGGAACGAAACTTTTTGAGGATATTTTATACCAATAATAATAATTTCCGGAGCCAAGACCCACAGGAGAGGGGGCCCTGGGTGGGCACAACCCACCAGGGCGCGCCCCCTCTCCTGGCGCGTCTAGGTGGGTTGTACCCACCTGGTGGCTGTGACGCCCTCGATTCAATCATACACTAATCATACACGCAAATGTGTAAGATCAAGATCAAGGGCTCACGGGAAGGTATCACAACACAACTCTTACATAAATTTAAAATAATACAAGCTTTATATTACAAGCCTGGGGGCTCGAGGGCTCGAATACATAAGCTCGAATACACAGGAGACAGTGGAAGCAACAATATCTAAGAACAGACATAAGTTAAACAAGTTTTGCCTTAAGAAGGCTAGCACAAAAGTAACAATGATCGAAGAGGCTAGGCCTCCTTCCGGGGACCTCCTAACTACTCCTGGTCATCGGCGGTCTCCATGTAGTAGTATCCGTCGGCGAGGGCATCTGGCTCCGGGGATCCACCATCTGGTTGCAATAACCGGAAAGAAGGAAGAAGAGGGAAAAGGGGGTAGCAAAGCAATCGTGAGTACTCATCCAAAGTACTCGCAAGCAAGAATCTACACTACATATGCATCGGTATTAATGAAATGGGTTGTATCTGTGGAATGAACTGTAGAATGCCAGAATAGAGGGAGAGCCTAGTCCTACCAAAGACTAGCATCTTTAGCATCTTCAGCGGTCTTGCAGCATTAGAAGAGTGCAGACTAGCATAAAATAAAGTAGAAGTAGTGTTATCAACCTCGCCTAGAGATTCTTCCTCGACTCCCTACGAGAAAGCAATCCCAGAGCCATACTATCTAGTTATCACCTCAAGTATTCAGTTCTAGTTGTATCGATTGGGATACAACTCCAAGTGTCCGTTACCGTAGGACAAGCTATCAATAGATGTTTTCTTCCCTGCAGGGGTGCACCAACTTACCCACCACGCTCGCTTAACTCTGGCCGGACACACTTTACTGGGTCATGCCTGGCCTCGGCCAAACAATACGACACAACCCGACCTAGGCTTAATTGAGAGGTCAGCACGCCAGACTAAACCTATGCCCCCAGGGGTCTTGGGACATCGCCCCGGGAACTCTTTCATGTTGCGTTGGCGGCTGGTGAGCATACTAGCCTCCCTTATACAAGGCGAGGCATTCCAGTCCAACCCGGCGCACGCCGCTCAGTCGCTGACGTCTATTAAGCTTTGGCTGATGCATACGATGCAGAACGCCCATACTATACCCACGTGATGGTTAGCGCTATCAGGCCAGAGGCCCCTTGGATCAAATATCCAAATCGTAGTGGATTAGGAACGCGCGGTAACAAGGAGAGACTCACGAAAGATGTGACCCCGTCGCCCTATCTCGAGTACTTGTGGCAAGGGCTAAGAATGCCCGGCCACGCCTCGTAAGTATCTCGTAGGCACCTTCCAGGTCAACCCGACTCCTCGTCACTCGCAATTAAGGGCCGACCCGTCTTTAGTAACATGGTTCAGTGTAAAGTCATAGTAACCATAGTAACTATGTGTCTAACACCAAGGGAAACCCTGAGGAACCACCCTCGGTGGATTTCACTTGATGTAATCATCAAGGTGAATGTAAGAGGAACCACCCTCGAGGTTCACACTTGAGGGGTTGCATGACAGATTCGTATATGAAGTGGTTAAGGAGGAAATCACCCTCGATGACTACGACCGAATAGCTACACTACAGAGATCTCATTAGGAGTGATGTATGAGGTGCCACCCTAGGCAATCGAGAGTAACTCTGCAGAGTCATACAACTAGGGGGGTGATGTGCGGTGTCGGGGCCTGGACGTCGATCACGTTGATCGAGTCATCGAACATAAAGCGGGGCAACAAGGACAAGGTGGGGGTCACTGATGGATCACTAACCAACCTATACTAAGTAGTTTAGGATAAGAGGTAGGTAACAACAAGCAGGTTACAAAAGCAGGCTATGCATCAGAATAGGAGCAATCAATTATAGTAGCAAAGTCTAATGCAAGCATGAGAGAATGGAATGGGCGATATCGAGATGATCAAAAGGGGGGCTTGCCTGGAAGTTCTACTGAAAAGGAAGAACTGTCATCGTCGACGTAGTCGATCACAGGGGCAACATCGGTCTCGGGGTCTACCAGAGGGAAGAGGGGGAAGAAACAGTAAATATAAAGCAAACATAGCATCACAAAGCATAACATGGCAATATGCTGTGTCGGATGTGACCTAACGTATGGCTACATGATAAAGGTGAAGGGGGGAATCAATCGGGAAGGTATTCCCGGTTCCGGACCTGTGTCAGACAGATGACCGGAGGGGGAATGTTCCATGTTCAGATAGTTAGATGCATCTGACAGGTAAACGGACCGCGTATTCGGATTCGTCTCGTCGTTCTGAGGAACTTCCATGTATAAAACTTTTTCATCCGAGTTACGAATTATTTTCTACAACTTTTCAAACATTTAAACAATGTTATGAAAATATTATTAATTCGAAATTAAATAGCTAAAAGGCTATGTGTACCCACAAGTGTACATAGAAGTGTACCTGTGGCAGACATGTGGGTCCAGGGGGTCCAGTCAGCATCTATAGTCAGCAGTTTGACCAGTCAAAGTTGACTGGTCAACTTGGGCAAACGGCCCACATGTCATAGACTGTTAAGCTAATGTAGCAATTAACTACGTAACTATGCAGGGTTAATTAAGTTAATTTACATTTTAATTAATTAATTAATTAACATTATTATATATATATATTTAAATCTCTTTTTTTAAAGGGGGCATGGGGCCCCAACATCAGTGGCCCATGGGGCCTAAATGGGCGAGGGTTACGGGCGTGTGGGTGCGGGGCGCACCCAGGCGCCCACCACGCGAGGGAAGGCGAGGTCGGCCGGGGATGTGCCCGATGGCGGCGAGGCCACGGTGGGGCGGCACAGGGGAGCGGGAGGGGCCGACGGTGGAGGGCGTGGGTGCAGTGGCGCAGGAGAGGGCGTCGCACCCGAGCGCTGGGCGGCGCGAGGCCGGTGGAGCGAAGGCGAGGCGGCGAGCAGCGGGGTTAGGCGAGCGCTGGAGCAGGGAGGCGGTGATAGCCGTTGCAGGCGGCCGCGCGAGGAGAAGAGCGCGGACGGAGGAGGACGGGGGCGGTCGTGGCGAGGCGCCGGC
>NC_057794.1:151180702-151188073 GCF_018294505.1 Triticum aestivum | reverse complement strand
AGCGCGGCACGGCGGCGGTGGTTCACGCGTGGGCCAGCGAGCGCTGGGACGGCTGAAGGCACTGGCGAGCGCAGCGGCGAGGTGAGCGCGCAGGGGAGGTGGTGGCCGGGCGCGGGTCGCGAGCGGACGGGGAGGCCGATGCATGGCCTACACGCGGAGGACGCGGGGTAGGGGAGCGGTGAGCGGAGCACCGGCGCGGGGAGCAACAGCAGGGAATTGCGTTGGTCATGAGGCGCGGGTGACCGGGTACACGGAGAGCTCGGCCGAAGCTCGAGCGCCGTGGGACGGCGCGGTAAGCGGCTACGGCACGAAAGAGGGAAACAGAGAGGAATGGGAGCTCACAGTGGGGGCGCACGGGGGCCCAGTGACGGATTAGTAGCAGCAGCGGCGCGACAATGATGATGGACGACGGCGGTGACCCGATGAAGAAGAGGGAGCGGGCGTCGTCTTGGAGGTCCTCGGCGCTATCACGGTGGTGCAGACGGGGCCACGGAGTATGGCGGTCGTTCTGGACATGCTAGCGGGTCTCGGGGTCGATGAGGAGCACGCGGATGGTGAAGGTGACGGCGACGGCGGCGCGTCAAGCGGAGCGGCTTCGGGCGTCCATGGGCATGGCGTCAACGGCAACAGGGTGCCACGGCAGTGCGGATCTGGCGAGAGGGGGAGGGAAGGAGGCGAGGTGGATCTGGGAGCAAGAGAGGAATCGAGGGGATGAGGGGGAGTCCTTATCCTCTCCCCGACGGCACCGGCGAGGTGGTCACGGGCAACCCCTCCCTTGTAGCGACGCAGTCGGTGGAACAGGGGAGGTGGGCGAAGGGAATGGTGGGCCGGTTGTGGCCAGCCCAGGGGGTTAGGGGCCGGAAGGCCCAGTTGGCCTGGGGTTTTCTTTTTGACTTTTTATTTCCTTTTTGTGTTTCCCTTTTATTTTGTTTTATTTATTTACACCCTAACTTAGTTTAAGTAAAAAGTAAAACTAGTTTCTAAACTAGTATTACTATTTATACCTCTTCCACAAAAAGCTTCGTACTCTAATAAATTAGTTTGTTATTTTAGAAATTATAAAAGGCATTTACATAATTGTTTAAGCCACTGTTTTATTCACAAAGGGCATTTAGACATTTTGGAAAAATGTTAGTTCACTACCAATATTATCAAAAGAATATTTGCCACATGATGAACATATTAGATTTCATGTGTGACAAATATGAATTTTTTTACTTTAGATTGGATTTGAATTTGAATTGTGATTTGGATCAAGCGAAGATTAGCAAAAGTAACATGATGACATGTCATCATTAACAGGGGATTACTGTAGCATGACACTGGGGGTGTTACAAATCTCCTCCAGTACAAGAAATCTCGTCCCGAGATTTAAGTGGGGAAGTAAAGAGTAACTTCGGGAGAAGTGACCCTTATATGGTTAATTATCTCGTGAACAATTCAGGGAATGAGGCAGAAGTATCTCTCGAGTTGAAACTTAATAGAACATTGAGAGCAAAGTATGAAGGTACAATAGGAAGTTTCAAGCAAATGGACAAACGATTGATACCTGAACTGAGTGTGAGAAAGGGGGTTCAGAGCATCGGGAATAGATCATCTCTCGAAAGGTGTCTCGTGACATGATACAAAGCCAAATGCAAGAATATTTCAGAATCAAAGGTATACAGGAGAGTCAGGTTCCGATCCTGTGGAACTGTGGGTTAAAAGTAGAAAGGGGGCCAATAGCAAGGCATGTCAGATGATAGACTGTTAGTTCTATTGCCAACAATGTTGGTACCAAGGGAGAGGGATGAAGAGAACTATTTTCCTGCTCATTGAACGAGGCAGACCAATGGGCAAATTTCTCGTCCATCGGTGGTTACCGGAATGTCAACAGCAATAATAACAAGGTATACTGACAAATTGTACACCGAGGTGTTTACATAAGCAGGGAACTATTACTGCTTAGATCCCATAAACCACAAGAAGGG
Source organism: Triticum aestivum (assembly GCF_018294505.1). Taxonomy (NCBI): domain Eukaryota; kingdom Viridiplantae; phylum Streptophyta; class Magnoliopsida; order Poales; family Poaceae; genus Triticum; species Triticum aestivum. The sequence continues at coordinate 151,186,103 of NC_057794.1, read as the reverse complement.
TTAAACAAAACAATGGAAAAGAAAAGGTGATCATTAGATTAATCAGTACATTGGAAAGGAAAATGTGTTTAAACACAAGTATTAGGAGCATATCCTCCACAAGAACAAGCGGAGCAGGATATACAAGATAGGACAGTATGCAGTTAATCACTTTAGTAAAGGGGCGAGGAAATTCATGATGTTACCCATACAAAGGTGTTTGGATAATCGATCATGAAACATTTAGCATTGTGCTTTGAATGCTCTTGTTGATGATCGAAGTACCACAGTCATGCTTTGGGATAGCATCGACATGGCCATCAGGTAAAGGACAGACTTTGGATTCACAAAGGATCCATCGAAAACAATTTATAAATTAAGTCACACAATTTTAGCAAGAAAGATGATGAGGGTAGGGCCCACGGGCTCAGTAATAATTCATCGAGGGGACAAGGATGATATTCCTCATCATGAATTCGATTGATAACCTAGAAGAGCTCAGAATATTGATGATGATCACGACATATTTGTCGAGAGGTTTCATTAAGATGTAATCAACCGATGATGACATCAAGTCAACGAAATGATGAAGCAAAAGGTTATTGGAACCATGGGTACGACACAAACTCGGAACCAAGCTTGTTGTTCAAGGTGAAACAATATGACTAGGATCGAGATTAGCTCATTGTCGAAAATTGTGCTCCGGGAAGGACCAGGTGGCACAGTTAAAATTCAGCACGATGATATAGTCGATCAGGCTAGGAATGACTTGAAGAATTATTAAACTCGTAAGCATCGAAAATTACTTAGAGTCATTGAATCAGAGTGCGGACTAGATTCACTTATCGGTGTTCTCGAGTGACTAATAACTCAGAATCAGGGGGAAATATGAAATTAGTGAGAAGCAATACTAGAAGAAGACTCATAGAAAGAAACACAGATCTTTGGTATTCTCGAGATACCGGAGGGTAATACTCGAAGGTAGATCAAAATAGAGGTTGTGGAGATGCATTTATCTGCAGAAGACAAGTGTTGTAACTTGTCCGAGAAATGGAATCAAAGGGGATCACTCATGGTCTGAACCACGATTGCAAAGGATCAAATCCCAGATATAAGATGATCTTATACCATGGGGATAATTAATTTTAAGAGAAGCTTCCATGATAAGATCTACATCGTGTCCATGGGCATGAACACAAAGTTCAAGGTCGACTCCCACTTCTTCAATGCATAACCTTTCATCCACTTCTCGTTTTCAAAGAAGTTGTAGTGTTGAAATTTTATCTGACGAAGGCCGGTAGTCTATAACCCGCATAACTTCCGGGTTCACACCGATTATGGAAGGTATAGGTTCAACACATCGGGGCATCTTAGGAACATATACCATAAACTTCAAGAGTAATTAACTCGAGCTTGAAAGCAGAGCATGGTTGACGAGGCAGAGGATACAATTTACCAAAGGCATTATGTATCCGAGGAAAGACTCACAAGGTGATTGAATATGAAGGACTCTGTCGGATAATAATCCAATCAAGGGTCTCACGGACCGCAAAGAATCTATTGTGAGCATCGATGTTCAACCAGAAGAAGAAATAATGCAAATGCATCGGACTATAGTACTATACGAACAATTTCAAAGCTTAAATACAAAGGAATTACGATTGCCAGATTGGGAGATCAGAAACAGAGGCTCTGATCAAAAGAGAAGTTGGATAGACATAGATAGACAATCGATCAAGGTTTGATCTGCCGAGACCCAGCTCATGTCTGGAGTGGAGTCTGAGCTAGAAGGAAAATGATTACCAGGGAAATAACTAATGAATGTGTGCATTCATGCACATGTCGAATCAATAGGATAAGAATGACAATCTCAAAGCGGTTTAATGAATATTGTTAGACATGTGGAATTAACCATAATGCAAGGCGATAAGGAAGAACAGGAGCAATAGGTTACTGAGGATTATCGGAAGATCAAATAGTATTCCAAAGAATTTGTGAAACACATGAATAATTGGGGATGAATGGATCCCCGGTAAGTGTGAGGAATTATTCATACATGTATTCAAGCGGAAAAGGAGCTGCAAGGCAGCAGGCACAAAGGATTCTCGGAATATCCGAAGTATTTCAGGGTATATTGTAGTAACAAGAGCAATTGGAAATGAATCTATGGATGGCAAGTGTATGTAGAAATCCATAGGGATTTATCGGTGGTAGGGAATTGCAACAGCAAAGGACACAAGGGTCTCGGGAAAACAACGAAGAGTATCTTCAAAGTCTTCGGGTGAAGCAGACGATCATCTGGAATGAAGGGCTCTCCGGGGGAAGTAGTTGCGAGAACCTAGAGTTAGAGTCAGTAAAATCCTTTAACCTGAATAGAAGAGACATCAGAATCCCAGAGTAGGGACGAGGAATAAAAGATCCTAATACCACCCAATGGCGACGTGGGCCCGTAAGACACACAACCATGTTAATAAACAATTTTGAATGACTAGACACAACTTCGGCCAAGGAGTTGGAAAGGGGGATCCTACAGGAAGTCGGCTCTGATACCAACTTGTGACACCCTCGATTCAATCATACACTAATCATACACGCAAATGTGTACGATCAAGATCAAGGGCTCACAGGAAGATATCACAACACAACTCTATACACAAATTTAAAATAATACAAGCTTTATATTACAAGCCAGGAGCCTCGAGGGCTGGAATACACAAGAGTCAGCGGAAGCAACAATATCTGAGAATAGACATAAGTTAAACAAGTTTTGTCTTAAGAAGGCTAGCACAAAAGCAACAATGATCGAAGAGGCAAGGCCTCCTGCCGGGGACCTCCTAACTACTACTAGTCATCGGCGGTCTCCATGTAGTAGTATCCATCGGCGATGGCATCTGGCTCTAGGGATCCACCATCTAGTTGCAACAACCGGAAAGAAGGAAGAAGAGAGAAAAGGGGGTAGCAAAGCAACCGTGAGTACTCATCCAAAGTACTGGCAAGCAAGGATCTACACTACATATGCATCGGTATCAATGAAATGGGCTGTATCTGTGGACTGAACTGCAGAATGCCAGAATAGAGGGAGAGCCTAGTCCTATCAAAGACTAGCATCTTTAGCATCTTTAGCGGTCTTGCAGCATTAGAAGAGTTCGGACTAGCATAAAGTAAAGTAGAAGTAGTGTTATCAACCTTGCCCAGAGATTCTTCCTCGACTCCCTACGAGAAAGCAATCCCAAAGCCATACTATCCAGTTATCACCTCAAGTATCCAGTTCTAGTTGTATCGATCGGGATACAACTCCAAGTGTCCATTACCGTAGGACAGGCTATCGATAGATGTTTTCTTCCTTGCAGGGGTGCACCAACTTACCCACCACGCTCGCTTAACTCTGGCCGGACACACTTTACTAAGTCATGCCCGGCCTCGGCCAAACAATATGACGCAACCCGAACTAGGCTTAATAGAGAGGTCAGCACGCCGGACTAAACCTATGCCCCCAGGGGTCTTGGGCCATCGCCCCGAGAACTCCTGCACGTTGCGTGGGCGGCCGGTGAGCAAACCTAGCCTCCCTTATACAAGACGAGGCGTTCCAGCCAACCGGGCGCGCGTCGCTCAGTTGTTGACGTCTATTAAGCTTCGGCTGATGGATACGACGTAGAACTCCCATACTATACCCATGTGATGGTTAGCGCTATAAGGCCAGAGACCCCTCAGATCAAATATCCAAATCATAGTGGATTAGGAACGCGCGGTAACAAGCAGAGACTCACGAAAGATGCGACCCCGTCACCCCGTCTCGAGAACTTGCGACAAGGGCTAAGAATGCCTAGCCACGCCTCATAAGTATCTCGCGGGAACCTTCCAGGTCAACCCAACTCCTCATCACTCGCAATTAAGCTTGCGCAGGTACCCCTCAGGGCTGACCCGTCTTTAGTAACATGGTTCAATGTAAAGTCATAGTAACCATAGTAACTGTGTGTCTAACACCAAGGGAAACCCTGAGGAACCACCCTCGGTGGATTCCACTCGATGTAATCATCAAGGTGAACATAAGAGGAACCACCCTCGAGGTTCACACTTGAGGGGTTGCACGGCAGAGTCGTATCGGAAGTGGTTAAGGAGGAAATCACCCTGGATGACCACGATCGAATAGCTACACTACAGAGATCTCATCAGGAGTGATGTATGAGGTGTCACCCTCGGCACTCGATAGTAACTCCGCAGAGTCGTACAACTAGGGGGGTGATGTGTGGTGTCGGGGCCTGGACGTCGATCACGTTGATCGAGTCATCGAACATAAAGCGACGCAACAAGGACAAGGTGGGGGTCACTGATGGATCACTAACCAACCTATACTAAGCAGTTTAGGATAAGTAGGTTGGTAACAACAAGCAGGTTACAAAAGCAGGCTATGCAATAAAATAGGAGCAATCAATTATAGTAGCAAAATCTAATGCAATCATGAGAGAATGGAATGGGCGATATCGGGATGATCAAAAGGGGGGGGGCTTGCCTGGAAGTTCTGCTGAAAAGGAAGAAGTGTCGTCGTCGACGTAGTCGATCACAGGGGCAACATCGGTATTAGGGTCTACCAGAGGGAAGAGGGGGAAGAAACAGTAAATATAAAGCAAACATAGCATCACAAAGCATAACATGGCAATATGCTGTGTCGGGTGTGACCTAACGTATGGCTACACGATAAAGGTGAAGAGGGAAATCAACCAGGAAGGTATTCTCGGTTCCGGACCTATGTCAGACAGATGACTGGAGGGGGAATGTCCCATGTTTAGATAGTTAGAGGAATCTGACAGGTAAACGGACCACGTATTCAGATTCATCTCGTCGTTCTGAGTAACTTTCATGTATAAAACTTTCCATCCGACTTAAGGATTATTTTCTACGACTTTTCAAACATTTAAACAATATTATGAAAATATTATTAATTCGAAATTAAATAGCTAAAAGGCTATGTGTGCCCACAAGTGTACACAGAAGTGTACCTGTGGCAGACATGTGGGTCCAGGGGGTCCAGTCAGCATGTATAGTTAGCAGTTTGACCAGTCAAAGTTGACTAGTCAACTCGGTCAAATGGCCCACATGTCATAGACTGTTAAGCTAATCTAACAATTAACTACGTAACTAAGCAGGGTTAATTAAGTTAATTAACATTTTAAATAATTAATTAACATTATTTATATATATATATATATATATTTAAAATCTCTTTTTTTAAAGGGGGCGTGGGGCCCCAACGTAAGTGGCCCACGGGGCCTAAATGGGCAACGGGTTACGAGCGTGTGGGCGCGGGGCGCACCCTGGCGCCCACCACGCGAGGGAAGGCGAGGCCGGCCGGGACTGTGCCCGACGGCGGCGAGGCCACGGCGGGGCGGCACCGGGGCGCGGGCGCTGTGTCGCGGGAGGGGCC
>NC_057794.1:151158002-151180336 GCF_018294505.1 Triticum aestivum | reverse complement strand
GGCGCGGGCGGAGTGGTGTAGTGGCGCAAGCGAGGGTGTCGCACCCGGGCGCTGGGCGGCGTGAGGCCGGTAGAGCGAAGGCGAGGCGGCAGGCAGGGGGCCAGGCGAGCGCTGGGGCAGGGAGGCGGCGGTAGCCATTGCAGGCGGCTGCGCGAGAAGAAGAGCGGGGGCGGAGGAGGACGGGGGCGGTCGTGGCAAGGCGCCGGCCGGTGTGGCAGGGCGCCGCCAGGGGCGAGCGTGCATCAGGCGCAGAGGAGGCGGGCTGGAACAACGCGGCGGGCAGCGGTGGTTCACGCGCGGGCCAGCGGGCGCTGGCGAGCACAGCGGCGAGCTAAGCGCGCAGGGGAGGTGGTGGCCGGGCGCGGGTCGCGAGCGGACGGGGAGGCCGATGCGTGGCCTGCATGCGACGGACGAGGGTTAGGGGAGCGGTGAGCGGAGCGCTGACGCGGGGAGCAGCAGCAGGGAACAGTGCGGGTCGCGAGGCGCGGGTGACCGGGTAGACCGAGAGGTCGGCCGAAGTTCGAGCGCCGCGGGACAGCGCGGTAAGCGGCTACGGCACGACAGAGGGAAACGGAGGGGAATGAGAGCTCACACTGTGGGTGCACGGGGGCCGGTGACGGATTAGTAGCAGTAGCGCGCAGCAATGATGATGGACGACAGCGGCGACACGATGAAGAAGAGGGAGAAGGCGTCATCTTGGAGGTCGTCGGCGCCATCACGGCGGTGCAGACGGGGCCGCGGAGTACGGTGGTCCTTCTGGACACGCTAGCGGGTCTCAGGGTCGCCGAGGAGCACGCGGACGGCAAAGGTGACGGCGACAGCGGCGCGTCAAGCAGAGCGGCTTCGGGCGTCCACGGGCGTGGCGTCAACGGCAACAAGGCGCCGCGGCGGAGCTGATCTGGCGAGAGGGGGGAGGGAAGGAGGCGAGGTGGATCTGGGCATAGGAGAGGAATCGAGGAGACGAGGGGGTGTCCTTATCGTCCCCCGCCGGCGCCGGCGAGGTGGTCAGGGGCAACCCCTCCCATGTAGCGACGCGGTCGGTGGAACAGGGGAGGTGGGCGAAGGGAATGGTGGGCCGGTTGTGGCCAGCCCAGGGGGTTAGGGGCCGAAAGGCCCAGTTGGCCTAGGGTTTTCTTTTTGACTTTTTATTTCCTTTTTGTGTTTCTGTTTTATTTTGTTTTATTTATTTACACCTTAACTTAGTTTAAGTAAAAAGTAAAACTAGTTTCTAAACTAGTATTACTATTTATACCTCTTCCACAAAAAGCTTCGTACTCTAATAAATTAGTTTGTTATTTTAGAAATTATAAAAGGCATTTAGATAATTGTTTAAGCCATTGTTTTATTCACAAAGGGCATTTAGACATTTTGGAAAAATGTTATTTCACTACCAATATTATCAAAAGAATATTTGCCACATGATGAACATATTAGATTTCATGTCTGACAAATATGAACTTTTGACTTTAGATTCGATTTGAATTTGAATTGTGATTTGGATCAAGCGAAGATTAATAATAGTAACATGATGGCATGACACTAGGGGTGTTACAGTGGCCCCGTTGATGACCCCCTGATACTATAAAATCACATATTTCTAGAAAAAAATCAGGGAGAAAGAATTATCGCGATCCACGAGACGGAGCCGCTGCCAAGCCCTGTTCTTCCTCGGGAGGGCAAATCTGGAGTCCGTTTGGGGCTCCGGAGAGGGGGATCTTCGATCTTCGTCATCACCAACCTATCTCCATTGCCAATTCCATGATTCTCCCCACCGGGAGTGAGTAATTCCTTCGTAGGCTTGCTGGTCGGTGAGGAGTTGGGTGAGATTCATCATGTAATTGAGTTAGTTTTGTTAGGGCCCGATCCCTAGTATCCACTATGTTCTTAGATTGATGTTGCTATGATTTGCCATGCTTAATGCTTGTCACTTTGGGCCCGGGTGCCATGATTTCAGATCTGAACCGTTTATGAATTCATCATTCTATCCATGTTTTAGATCCGATCTTGCAAGTTATAGTCACCTACTACGGTTATGATCTAGCAACCCCGGAGTGACAACAACCGGGCCCACTCCCGGTGACGACCGTAGTTTGAGGAGTTCATGTATTCTCTGTGTGTTAATGCTTTATTCCGGTTCTCTATTAAAAGGAGGCCATAATATCCCTTGGTTTCCAATATGGACCCCGCTGCCACGGGAGGGTAGGACAAAAGATGGCATGCAAGTTCTTTTAATAAAGCTCGTATGACTATTTACGGAATAAATGCCTATATCGATTAACTGGAGCTAGTGTCGTATTGCCCTAGGTTATAACTGTCTCATGATGAATATCATCCAACAAGTAACCGATCCAATGCCTATGAATTTATCTTATAATGTTTCTGCTAAGTTACTTCTACTATCATCACTGTTACACTTGTTACAAATTACTGCTATCGTTGTTACTGTTACCGTTACTGCTGTCACTACTGTCAAAACTATCAAACTATTTTGCTACTGATCATATTGTTGCAGATAATTAATCTCCATGTGTGGTTGATTTGACAACTTAGCTACTAATACCTTCAAATATTCTTTTGCTCCCCTTGTGTCGAATCTATAAATTTGGGTTGAATACTCTATCCTTGAAAACTGTTGTGATCCCCTATACTTGTGGGTTATCAGCGCACTACATTGAGTTCCTGCGGGAGGAGGAGCGCCTCGTCGAGCACACAAAGAGCCTTACCACAGCCGTGCCGGCTGCACACGCTGACGCAGAGGCGAGGAATCAGGAGATCTACGAGCAGTCCGGCCACTTCGAGAGGGATCATCTGGAGCGGCAGTGGGCGTTCGAGCTGGCGAGCGTCGCTGAACGTGCAGCAGCGGTAGGCACCGTATTGCATTTCTCCAGCTTGTTGGTAGGCTCCTCCTCCTCCTCCTCTACCTCTTACTAAGCGCGCTCAGCAATGGAGAGGCTCCTGGAAGTAGCACGTAGCCTCTCCGTGGTAGTAGTAGTATTTAGGGGCTATTTTGTTCAGTTCATCTGACTATAGATGTGTGGTCGAACTGTACAACGTACTTAAAATTAGCTAGTATATATAGTTGAACTAGCTATTTCAGTACGTGGTTGGCAACAATTGGGGAAAAGTTTGGTCGGTTCAGCTGTCGAGTTGATCTGTTTGTATAAATTAAGAACGACTGCTTAACCTATGAATGAAATCTATGCTTAATTATTGAATTTTAGTTGCAAAAATTAGATCATGCTAGTGATTTCTAGCTGCATATTTTGACCAATCGCAGTGTTACAAGGATTGACAAATGGCAACATTACTAGATCAACAAATGTAAATCTTTCCAGTTTGACAAATGGCAACATACCCGATATGACAGATGCAAATCTTACCAAATTGTTTGTACGTGGTTGCACACGGGTCATCCAAAACAACCGTTTGCGTTGAAGGGATACACAAATCCCGCGCTATGGATTTTCCTTCGACTTAGGGGGAAGACCATAGCTCTCACTTTGCATACGGGTGCTCTATGTAAAACGTTCGTGATCAAGAGCTGCAAAAATCCTGCGCGGTGTACAGCTTGCACGCTTCCCGGTGAGCCTCCGCATTGGAGTACAGCTCACATGCCTTCTGTTTAGTCAAGCACTCAAGCACCTATCTGCATGACACCTCCTAGCCATTAAAAGAGTGAGGCTGGCGTCATGTGAATGGTTAACAGAACGCACACAATTTAAATTATACAAAACGTTTGAGATGTTACAGTCACAACTATTTGTTTCAAAATGCCTTTGTTGGTTGTTATTCGAGTGCGCCTTCTCTCAAAATGGACACGGAAAATTCCACAGCATGTAGGGTGCCATTCCATTATAGCATGCCAAGTTTCATGAATTTCGGACGAGTTTTGGATTTACTAGAATTTAAAAACAAAGTATTTCAACGTTTTGCCGGCAATCAACAGTGCCCTGGTAATTGAAATTCATTCCCATTTCTTGCATGGGACCTAAGCATGCAACCAAGGACACATATTTGATTTTTCAACCAGTTTATATGCATTGAGAATGTGCATGTAGTTCAAAATTGAATTATGCACATAAAATGCCTGGAAAACCCAGTTAATGTATAAAAATGTCCAAACGAACCCCGAAAAATTCCAAAATTGAACACAACACTCCTGTTGTCCTATGTTGACACTCGAAAAAATTTGAAAGCAATAATAGGCAATGGATATCGTTTCGTCCCCAAAGGTGGCACGTTCCCTACCGAAACCATCACGCTTGTTGTGAGAAGCTATGGTTTGTTAGAAGCTTATACCCAAACCTACCCCAAATGGGACAAATTTTTTACCACGACATGTTGATGCTACTCCATGATAGCATGCCAAGTTTAATGAATTTCAGACGACTTTTGGATTTACTAGAATTTAAAAGCCAGGTATCTTAATGTTTGTGGCCGAGTGACGGTTGCAGGGTGTTTGAAATTCATTCCCATTTCTTGCATGGGACCTAAGCATGCAACCAAGGACACATATTTGATTTTTCAACCAGTTTATATGCACTGAGAATGTGCATGTAGTTCAAATTTGAATTATGCACATAAAATGCTTGGAAAACCCAGTTAATGTATAAAAATGTCCAAACGAACCCCGAAAAATTCCAAAATTGAACACAACACTCCTGTTGTCCTATGTTGACACTCGAAAAAATTTGAAAGCAATAATAGGCAACAGATATCATTTCGTCCCCAAAGGTGGCACGTTCCCTACCGAAACCATCACGCTTGTTGTGAGAAGCTCTGGTTTGTGAGAAGCTAATACCCATACCGACCCCAAATGAGATAAAAATTTTACCACGGCATGTTGATGCCGCTCCATGATAGCATGCCAAGTTTCATGAATTTCAGACGAGTTTTGGATTTACTAGAATATAAAACCAGGTATCTCAATGTTTGCGGCCGAGTGACGGTGGCAGGGTGTTTGCAATTCATTCCCATTTCTTGCAGGGGACCTAAGCATGCAACCAAGGACACATATTTGATTTTTCAACAAGTTTATATGCGCTGGAGAATGTGCATGTAGTTCAATTTTGAATTATGCGCATAAAATGCCCGGGAAACCCAGTTAATGTAATAATGTCCAAACAAACCCCGAAAAATTCCAACATTAAACACAACACTCCTATTGTTCTAGGTTGACACTCAAATTTTTTTGAAAGCAATAAGATCCAACAGATATCATTTTGTCCCCAAAGGAGGCACGTTCCCTACCGAAACCATCACGCTTGTTGTGAGAAGCTCTGGTTTGTGAGAAGCTTATACCCAAACCTGCCCCAAATGGGACAAATTTTTTACCACGGCATGTTGATGCTGCTCCATGATAGCATGCCAAGTTTAATGAATTTCAGACGACTTTTGGATTTACTAGAATTTAAAAGCCAGGTATCTCAATGTTTGTGGCCGAGTGATGGTTGCAGGGTGTTTGAAATTCATTCCCATTTCTTGCATGGGACCTAAGCATGCAACCAAGCACAAATATTTGATTTTTCAACTAGTTTATTTGCATTGAGAATGTGCATGTAGTTTAAATTTGAATTATGCACATAAAATGCCTGGAAAACCCAGTTAATGTATAAAAATGTCCAAACGAACCCCGAAAAATTCCAAAATTGAACACAACACTCCTGTTGTCCTATGTTGACATTCGAAAAAATTTGAAAGCAATAATAGGAAACAGATATCGTTTCGTCCCCAAAGGTGGCACGTTCCCTACCGAAACCATCACGCTTGTTGTGACAAGCTATGGTTTGTTAGAAGCTTATACCCAAACCTACCCCAAATGGGACAACTTTTTTACCACGGCATGTTGATGCTGCTCCATGATAGCATGCCAAGTTTAATGAATTTCAGACGACTTTTGGATTTACTAGAATTTAAAAGCCAGGTATCTCAATGTTTGTGGCCGAATGACGGTTGCAGGGTATTTGAAATTCATTCCCATTTCTTGCATGGGACCTAAGCATGCAACCAAGGACACATATTTGATTTTTCAACCAGTTTATATGCACTGAGAATGTGCATGTAGTTCAAAATTGAATTATGCACATAAAATGCCTGGAAAACCCAGTTAATGTATAAAAATGTCCAAACGAAACCCGAAAAATTCCAAAATTGAACACAACACTCTTGTTGTCCTATGTTGACACTCGAAAATTTTTGAAAGCAATAATAGGCAACAGATATCGTTTCGTCCCCAAAGGTGGCATGTTCCCTACTGAAACCATCACGCTTGTCGTGAGAAGCTATGGTTTGTTAGAAGCTTATACCCAAACCTACCCCAAATGGGACAAATTTTTTACCACGGCATGTTGATGCTACTCCATGATAGCATGCCAAGTTTAATGAATTTCAGACAACTTTTGGATTTACTAGAATTTAAAAGCCAGGTATCTCAATGTTTGTGGCCGAGTGACGGTTGCAGGGTGTCTGAAATTCATTCCCATTTCTTGCATGGGACCTAAGCATGCAACCAAGGACACATATTTGATTTTTCAACCAGTTTATATGCACTGAGAATGTGCATGTAGTTCAAATTTGAATTATGCACATAAAATGCCTGGAAAACCCGTTAATGTATAAAAATGTCCAAACGAACCCTGAAAAATTCCAAAATTGAACACAACACTCCTGTTGTCCTATGTTGACACTCGAAAAAATTTGAAAGCAATAATAGGCAACGGATATCGTTTCGTCTCCAAAGGTGGCACGTTCCCTACCGAAACCATCACGCTTGTTGTGAGAAGCTCTGGTTTGTGAGAAGCTAATACCCATACCGGCCCCAAATGAGATAAATTTTTTACCACGGCACGTTGATGCCGCTCCATGATAGCATGCCAAGTTTCATGAATTTCAGACGTGTTTTGGATTTACTAGAATTTAAAAACCAGGTATCTCAATGTTTGCGGCCGAGTGACGGTGGCAGGGTGTTTGAAATTCATTCCCATTTCTTGCAAGGGACCTAAGCATGCAACCAAGGACACATATTTGATTTTTCAACAAGTTTATATGCGCTGGAGAATGTGCATGTAGTTCAAATTTGAATAATGCGCATAAAATGCCCGGGAAACCCAGTTAATGTATTAAATGTCCAAACAAACCCGAAAAATTCCAAACTTAAACACAAAACTCCTGTTGTTCTAGGTTGACACTCCAATTTTTTTTGAAACCAATAAGGTCCAACGGATATCATTTTGTCCCCAAAGGAGGCACGTTCCCTACCGAAACCATCACGCTTGTTGTGAGAAGCTCTGGTTTGTGAGAAGCTTATACCCAAATGGGACAAATTTTTTACCACGGCATGTTGATGCTGCTCCATGATAGCATGCCAAGTTTAATGAATTTCAGACGACTTTTGGATTTACTAGAATTTAAAAGCCAGGTATCTCAATGTTTGTGGCCGAGTGACGGTTGCAGGGTGTTTGAAATTCATTCCCATTTCTTGCATGGGACCTAAGCATGCAACCAAGGACACATATTTGATTTTTCAACCATTTTATATGCACTGAGAATGTGCATGTAGTTCAAATTTGAATTATGCGCATAAAATGCCCGGGAAACCGAGTTAATGTATAAAAATGTCCAAATGAACCCCGAAAAATTCCAAAATTGAACACAACACTCCTGTTGTCCTATGTTGACACTCGAAAAAATTTGAAAGCAATAATAGACAACGGATATCGTTTCGTCCCCAAAGGTGGCACGTTCCCTACCGAAACCATCACGCTTGTTGTGAGAAGCTATGGTTTGTTAGAAGCTTATACCCAAACTTACCCCAAATGGGACAAAACTTTTACCACGGCATGTTGATGCTGCTCCATGATAGCATGCCAAGTTTAATGAATTTCAGACGACTTTTGGATTTACTAGAATTTAAAAACCAGGTATCTCAATGTTTGTGGCCGAATGACGGTTGCAGGGTGTCTGAAATTCATTCCCATTTCTTGCATGGGACCTAAGCATGCAACCAAGGACACATATTTGATTTTTCAACCAGTTTATATGCACTGAGAATGTGCATGTAGTTCAAATTTGAATTATGCACATAAAATGCCTGGAAAACCCAGTTAATGTATAAAAATGTCCAAACGAACCCCGAAAATGTCCAAAATTGAACACAACACTCCTGTTGTCCTATGTTGACACTCGAAAAAATTTGAAAGCAATAATAGGCAACGGATATCGTTTCGTCCCCAAAGGTTGCACGTTCCCTACCGAAACCATCACGCTTGTTGTGAGAAGCTAATACCCATACCGGCCCCAAATGGGATAAATTTTTTACCACGGCATGTTGATGCCGCTGCATGATAGCATGCCAAGTTTCATGAATTTCAGACGAGTTCTGGATTTACTAGAGTTTAAAAACCAGGTATCTCAATGTTTGCGGCCGAGTGACGGTGGCAGGGTGTTTGAAATTCATTCCCATTTCTTGCAGGGGACCTAAGCATGCAACCAAGGACACATATTTGATTTTTCAACAAGTTTATATGCTCTGGAGAATGTGCATGTAGTTCAAATTTGAATTATGCGCATAAAATGCCTGGGAAACCCAGTTAATGTATTAAATGTCCAAACAAACCCCGAAAAATTCCAAAATTAAACATACCACTCCTGTTGTTCTAGGTTGACACTCGAATTTTTTTGAAAGCAATAAGATCCAACGAATATCATTTTGTCCCCAAAGGAGGCACGTTCCCTACCGAAACCATCACGCTTGTTGTGAGAAGCTCTGGTTTGTGAGAAGCTTATACCCAAACCTGCCCCAAATGGGACAAATTTTTTACCACGGCATGTTGATGCTGCTCCATGATAGCATGCCAAGTTTAATGAATTTCAGACGAATTTTGTATTTACTAGAATTTAAAAGCCAGGTATCTCAATGTTTGTGGCCGAGTGACGGTTACAGGGTGTTTGAAATTCATTCCCATTTCTTGCATGGGACCTAAGCATGCAACCAAGGACACATATTTGATTTTTCAACCATTTTATATGCACTGAGAATGTGCATGTAGTTCAAAACTGAATTATGCACATAAAATGCCTGGAAAACCCAGTTAATATATAAAAATGTCCAAACGAACCCCGAAAAATTCCAAAATTGAACACAACACTCCTGTTGTCCTATGTCGACACTCGAAAAAATTTGAAAGCAATAATAGGCAATGGATATTGTTTCGTCCCCAAAGGTCGCACATTCCCTACCGAAACCATCACGCTTGTTGTGAGAAGCTTTGGTTTGTGAGAAGCTAATACCCATACCGACCCCAAATGGGATAAAATTTTTACCACGGCATGTTGATGCCGCTCCATGATAGCACGCCAAGTTTCATGAATATCATTTTGTCCCCAAAGGAGGCACGTTCCTTACCGAAACCATCACACTTGTTGTGAGAAGCTCTGGTTTGTGAGAAGCTAATACCCATACCGGCCCCAAATGGGATAAAAATTTTACCACGGCATGTTGATGCCGCTCCATGATAGCATGCCAAGTTTCATGAATTTCAGACGAGTTTTGGATTTACTAGAGTTTAAAAACCAGGTATCTCAATGTTTGCAGCCGAGTGACAGTGGCAGGGTGTTTGAAATTCATTCCCATTTCTTGCAGGGGACCTAAGCATGCAACCAAGGACACATATTTGATTTTTCAACAAGTTTATATGCTCTGGAGAATGTGCATGTAGTTCAAATTTGAATTATCCGCATAAAATGCCTAGGAAACCCAGTTAATGTATTAAATGTCCAAACGAACCCCGAAAAATTCCAAAATTAAACATACCACTCCTATTGTTCTAGGTTGACACTCGAATTTTTTTGAAAGCAATAAGATCCAATGAATATCATTTTGTCCCCAAAGGAGGCACGTTCCCTACCGAAACCATCACGCTTGTTGTGAGAAGCTCTGGTTTGTGAGAAGCATATACCCAAACCTGCCCCAAATGGGACAAATTTTTTACCACGGCATGTTGATGCTGCTCCATGATAGCATGCCAAGTTTAATGAATTTCAGACGACTTTTGGATTTACTAGAATTTAAAAGCCAGGTATCTCAATGTTTGTGGCCGAGTGACGGTTGCAGGGTGTTTGAAATTCATTCCCATTTCTTGCATGGGACCTAAGCATGCAACCAAGCACACATATTTGATTTTTCAACCAGTTTATATGCACTGAGAATGTGCATATAGTTCAAATTTGAATTATGCACATAAAATGCCTGGAAAACCTAGTTAATGTATAAAAATGTCCAAACGAACCCCGAAAAATTCCAAAATTGAACACAACACTCCTGTCGTCCTATGTTGACACTCGAAAAAACTTGAAAGCAATAATAGGCAACAGATATCGTTTGGTCCCCAAAGGAGGCAAGTTCCCTACCGAAACCATCACGCTTGTTGTGAGAAGCTCTGGTTTGTTAGAAGCTTATACCCAAACCTGCCCCAAATGGGACAAAATTTTTACCATGGCATGTTGATTCTGCTCCATGATAGCATGCCAAGTTTAATGAATTTCAGACGACTTTTGGATTTACTAGAATTTAAAAGCCAGGTATCTCAATGTTTGTGGCCGAGTGATGGTTGCAGGGTGTTTGAAATTCATTCCCATTTCTTGCATGGGACCTAAGCATGCAACCAAGGACACATATTTGATTTTTCAACCATTTTATATGCACTGAGAATGTGCATGTAGTTCAAAACTGAATTATGCACATAAAATGCCTGGTAAACCCAGTTAATATGTAAAAATGTCCAAACGAACCCCGAAAAATTCCAAAATTGAACACAACACTCCTGTTGTCCTATGTTGACACTCGAAAAAATTTGAAAGCAATAATAGGCAACGGATATCGTTTCGTCCCCAAAGGTCGCACGTTCCCTACCGAAACCATCACGCTTGTTGTGAGAAGCTCTGGTTTGTGAGAAGATAATACCCATACCGGCCCCAAATGGGATACAAATTTTACCACGGCATGTTGATGTCGCTCCATGATAGCATGCCAAGTTTCATGAATTTCAGACGAGTTTTGGATTTACTAGAGTTTAAAAACTAGGTATCTCAATGTTTGCGGCCGAGTGACGGTGGCAGGGTGTTTGAAATTCATTCCCATTTCTTGCAGGGGACCTAAGCATGCAACCAAGGACACATATTTGTTTTTTCAACAAGTTTATATGCTCTGGAGAATGTGCATGTAGTTCAAATTTGAATTATGCGCATAAAATGCCTGGGAAACCCAGTTAATGTATTAAATGTCCAAACAAACCCCGAAAAATTCCAAAATTAAACATACCACTCCTGTTGTTCTAGGTTGACACTCGAATTTTTTTGAAAGCAATAAGATCCAACGAATATCATTTTGTCCCCAAAGGAGGCACGTTCCCTACCGAAACCATCACGCATGTTGTGAGAAGCTCTGGTTTGTGAGAAGCTAATACCCATACCAGCCCCAAATGAGATAAAAATTTTACCACGGCACGTTGATGCCGCTCCATGATAGCATGCCAAGTTTTATGAATTTCAGATGAGTTTTGGATTTACTAGAATTTAAAAACCAGGTATCTCAATGTTTGCGGCCGAGTGACGGTGGCAGGGTGTTTGAAATTCATTCCCATTTCTTGCAAGGGACCTAAGAATGCAACCAAGGACACATATTTGATTTTTCAACAAGTTTATATGCGCTGGAGAATGTGCATGTAGTTCAAATTTGAATTATGCGCATAAAATGCCCGGGAAACCGAGTTAATGTATTAAATGTCCAAACAAACCCCGAAAAATTCCAAACTTAAACACAACACTCCTGTTGTTCTAGGTTGACACTCCAATTTTTTTGAAAGCAATAAGATCCAACGGATATCATTTTGTCCCCAAAGGAGGCACGTTCCCTACCAAAACCATCACGCTTGTTGTGAGAAGCTCTGGTTTGTGATAAGCTTATACCCATACCGGCCCCAAATGGGATAAAATTTTTACCACGACATGTTGATGCCGCTCCATGATAGCATGCCAAGTTTCATGAATTTCAGACGAGTTTTGGATTTACTAGAGTTTAAAAACCAGGTGTCTCAATGTTTGCGGCCGAGTGACGGTGGCAGGGTGTTTGAAATTCATTCCCATTTCTTGCAGGGGACCTAAGCATGCAACCAAGGACACATATTTGATTTTTCAACAAGTTTATATGCTCTGGAGAATGTGCATGTAGTTCAAATTTGAATTATGCGCATAAAATGCCTGGGAAACCCAGTTAATGTATTAAATGTCCAAACGAACCCCGAAAAATTCCAAAATTAAACATACCACTCCTATTGTTCTAGGTTGACACTCAAATTTTTTTGAAAGCAATAAGATCCAACGAATATCATTTTGTCCCCAAAGGAGGCACGTTCCCTACCGAAACCATCACGCTTGTTGTGAGAAGCTCTGGTTTGTGAGAAGCTTATACCCAAACCTGCCCCAAATGAGACAAATTTTTTACCACGGCATGTTGATGCTGCTCCATGATAGCATGCCAAGTTTAATGAATTTCAGACGACTTTTGGATTTACTAGAATTTAAAAGCCAGGTATCTCAATGTTTGTGGCCGAGTGACGGTTGCAGGGTGTTTGAAATTCATTCCCATTTCTTGCATGGGACCTAAGCATGCAACCAAGCACACATATTTGATTTTTCAACCAGTTTATATGCACTGAGAATGTGCATATAGTTCAAATTTGAATTATGCACATAAAATGCCTGGAAAACCCAATTAATATATAAAAATGTCCAAACGAACCCCGAAAAATTCCAAAATTGAACCCAACACTCCTGTCGTCCTATGTTGACACTCGAAAAAATTTGAAAGCAATAATAGGCAACAGATATCGTTTCGTCCCCAAAGGAGGCACGTTCCCTACCGAAACCATCACGCTTGTTGTGAGAAGCTATGGTTTGTTAGAAGCTTATACCCAAACCTACCCCAAATGGGACAAAATTTTTACCATGGCATGTTGATGCTGCTCCATGATAGCATGCCAAGTTTAATGAATTTCAGACGACTTTTGGATTTACTAGAATTTAAAAGCCAGGTATCTCAATGTTTGTGGTCGAGTGACGGTTGCAGGGTGTTTAAATTCATTCCCATTTCTTGCATGGTACCTAAGCATGCAACCAAGGACACATATTTGATTTTTCAACCAGTTTATATGCACTGAGAATCTGCATGTAGTTCAAATTTGAATTATGCACATAAAATGCCTGGAAAACCCAGTTAATGTATAAAAATGTCCAAACGAACCCCGAAAAATTCCAAAATTGAACACAACACTCCTGTTGTCCTATGTTGACACTCGAAAAAATTTTGAAAGCAATAATAGGCAACGGATATCGTTTCGTCCCCAAAGGTGGCACGTTCCCTACCGAAACCATCACGCTTGTTGTGACAAGCTCTGGTTTGTGAGAAGCTAATACCCATACCGGCCCCAAATGGGATAAAAATTTTACCACGACATGTTGATGCCGCTCCATGATAGCACGCCAAGTTTCATGAATTTCAGACGAGTTTTGGATTTACTACAATTTAAAAACCAGGTATCTCAATGTTTGCGGCCGAGTGACGGTGGCAGGTTGTTTGGAATTAATTCCCATTTCTTGCAGGGGACCTAAGCATGCAACCAAGGACACATATTTGATTTTTCAACAAGTTTATATGCACTGGAGAATGTGCATGTAGTTCAAATTTGAATTATGCGCATAAAATGCCTGGGACACCCAGTTAATGTATTAAATGTCCAAACGAACCCCGAAAAATTCCAAAATTAAACACAACACTCGTGTTGTTCTAGGTTGACACTCGAATTTTTTTGAAAGCAATAAGATCCAACGGATATCATTTTGTCCCAAAGGAGGCACGTTCCCTACCGAAACCATCACGCTTGTTGTGAGAAGCTCTGGTTTGTGAGAAGCTTATACCCAAACATGCCCCAAATGGGACAAATTTTTTACCATGGCTTTTTGATGCCGCTCCATGATAGCATGCCAAGTTTCATGAATTTCAAACGAGTTTTGGATTTACTAGAATTTGAAAACCATGTATCTCAATGTTTGTGGCCGAGTGACGGTGGCAGGGTATGTGACATTCATTCCCATTTCTTGCATGGGACCTAAGCATGCAACCAAGGACACAGATTTGATTTTTCAACCCATTTATATGAACTGGAGCATGTGGATGTAGTTCAAATTAGAATTATGCACTTGAAATGCCTACAAAACCAAGTTAATGTATAAAAACATCCAAACGAACCCTGAATAATTCCAATTTTTTGATGACACACCTATAGTTGCATGTTCACTACAGATAAAAGTTCTAGAAATTCTAACACCATCCTTTGTAGTTGTGACCCCATTATGTAATTCAAATCGAGACGATAAATCAAGTAGATCACACACAGTTTATTATCACCAAACGTGTGAGATGCAGCACAAAATATCTTGGAGCACCGTTGGTGTATAGTACGCCTATGGCTTACGCGAGAAGGTGCATTGGCTACAGTCCACAGCCGGCGTGTCAAGCACACTACCTCACTCCCCAAATATCATTTCACTGTTCATTCCTCATCGGTGAAAGATGGGGACATGGACTCACGTCGTCAGGGCAACTTCGGTGGCCCACTCCGGCGAGAGCGTGGCCATAGCCGCCAGGCGCGTGCTAACAAGCTTCGTGAGGGCGACCGCAGTCTGCGTCCGGGTGGCCAAGGCAGCCCAAACGGCCATTGTTGCTTCTCAGACGGCGGCAACATCATCTGCCTCAGGGATAGAAACTGGCGAGAGCGGCACAACAGCTGTCCATTCCGCAGCGGCGGCCTTAGCCCTGATGGAGGCCGCCCACTACCATGTCGAGGCCGTCCACGCCCAGCTCCTGGCAGTCGCCACACAAATCGAACGAAGCTTCTGCGACAACGATTGGTAACCCACGGCTGAAGAGTTGGCAATCACCGAGAGAGTTCGAGCAGCCGTCCATTCCTGCGCGGCATACCTTGCCACAATGGAGCCCGCCAGAGCCCAGATCTCGGCCGCCCATGCCCAGCTCGTGGTGGCCTATTCAAAAGAAATGGCGGACGCGGATGGCGAGATACTTGCCGAGTATGGTGCAATTGATGACATGGAGCCCTTCCCCAGGAGACCGTCGGGCGCGAGATGGACATGGAGGTGGTGGCGGAGATCGACGAGCACTAGCTGTAGTAGTACTCTTTGTTTTGTTTAATTACGAGCACTGGTCTTTAATTTGTTAGAGTAATGTTTAGGTTAGCTAGCTCTTTTTAATTGCCGAACTTGCTCGATTAAGAAGTTAGTCTCCTTTGTGTACCCAAATTATGCAATGACGTGGATGACCATTGTAACCAGGGAAATTCGAACGAAAATTTTTGACGTTCAAACTCAACACACACGAGTTAAGCTATCTGAATCGTTTGTGATGTTCACATATCGTACATAGTTCTGAATAAGGGACCGTGTCTGATGACACTTTGCGCGCCAGTTTTTCGCTGAAGCGATTCCAAATTTTTGACTTCCGCAGAAATATCTACCTCCCCCCGCCCTCCCCCTTACAAAAAGCCACATTTCCCCTATTTCCGCCTTCCTTTCCAACTTGAAACCTTCACTCCTTGTTTGCAGCACCGTCTCCTCGCCAGTGACCCTCCTCCATGCTGCTCGGCCTTGCCTATCCAGGCAGGTAATCCACACTCGACCTCATCCTCCTTCTCCTTCCACAGCCCACATGCCTCGACCGTCGGCGCGAAACCTTCCACCCAAATCACCGACCCCTCCACCAAATAAGCGCCGCCCTAAGCCATGGTGCGCGCAATATAGCCAGGATCCCAAGGACCATTTGGAAGCGGAGAAGCAAATCATGGCCGCACACACAGATGAGGTCGCGATGGCTGCCATTCGTGTCAACCCCCAGATCTTGGAGGAGCACCTCGCCGTCAAGGCTACCGTCGACGCCTCGCGCACCGACGACGCAACGCGGTTGGCTGTTTGGTTCAATTCTGCAATGCGATGTTCAATTGTTGTGGGTGCATTCTGTTATTGTATACCATGTGAGCAATAAATTGAATTTGGTTGTAGTAAATACATGACAAAAAAATACAATTGCTATATTTCCATGTTGTTAAGCATGCTTGGTTTGGTTAACTGTCTGATCTTCTATTAGGAGTATGTTATATTGTGCAATGTGGTGTTGAGTTAACATTTGGTTCATTTGTTGTGGTGTTTAGTTAACTGTTTTGTTTTGTTCAATTCTGCAATGCGATGTTCAATTGTTGTGGCTGCATTCTGTTATTGTATACCATGTGAGGAATAAATCGAATTTGGCTGCACTTAATACATGAGAAACATATACAAGTGTTATATTTCCTAGTTCTTAATCATGCTTGGTTTGGATAAATGGGTTTTCCATGTGGCTTGAATTAATCTGATGAATCTACAATGTGCTTATTTTTCATCAACATATTTTACTGATAGCATGCGAACCCTTACTTAACCTGATGACTAACTACCTTATATGTGTTGCAGGGAAACAATGGGAAGCACTGAGGTTTACAATGGAGGTTAGCACGTGCATGATCCGTTGTCTAATAGCACATTATTGTGCAATTGCAGGAACCATTCTAATATTTAGGTTTTTAACAATTTGGTCTTGCACATGTAGGTCCTGCTGTCAGAGGTTTTGACCCACTATTCGACCCTTTTTGCATATGGGGAAATGAGTTGTCCATGAATATCAGTCAAGTCAAGAAACGCACAAAGATTGTTAGGATAAAGAAATTAGCGACAAAAAACAACAAGATCTTTGTCTACGCAGTGAAGAAGACATCAGTTCACTACCCGATGGTACTAACTATTATACCTTGCCTTTTTATTGCTTTGCCCCATTTCCAATATAGATAAGCTATTTATGCACATCCTTGTTTTCAGGCCTTTCCAAAGCAGTTCACTGATGATTACCACTCAAACCACCTGTATGGTCAGGAGGCGAGGAAGGTATTCATACAACACCCACGGTTCAATATTGAAGTATTCCTGAAGAGGATGAAGGATGGATGGTCAATCATCCACATGCAGTGGCCTAAAGTCACAAAGACCTTCAACATCAATGAAGGCTCAATATTTGCCTTCTGCTTTAGCAGTTTGCCAAATGAGATACACCTGCCTATGTACCGTCTATGATGCTAATTTTGAAAGGTTATAGATGTTGCATGTGAAATTTGGTCCTGGTGTAGTTGTGTAATGGGGTAGCTGAGTGTTGAAGCTATATGATGTTGCACTCAGATGTATTTCAATTATGAAAATGAAATATATTGTGTGCTTAATATGAAATGTCAATTAGATTAATAAATGGATTATGAATAATCGGATAATTAGCCAGCTAATTGGGTTTTTCTATTGCAAACGGTTATTGAGAAAACACCATGTGCGATGCATTCAATAACGTACACAGTTTCTAGGAATAAACCGTGTTAGATTAATGAACAATCACACACGACATCCTCTCGAAAACCTTTTGCATTAGGCCACCTGGCGCAAACGTTTACCACATAAAAACTGTGTGTGCTGGACAGCCCTTGACACACAGTTTCTTCTAGGCACTGTGTGTGATGAATTCAATAACGCAAACAATAAAATTGTTAATACAGTGTGCAATGGAAACGCTATCACAAACGATTTAAACGGGAAAATTGTGTGTGATGTACTTTTGAACAAAACGTTTTGCTTGGAGCGACTGTGTGGGATGTATATACGAACGGAAACATTTAGCGCTGGCTGACTGTGTGGGATGTAATTACGACCGGAAATGATTTCGCTTGTATAATTGTATTTTTTGAGCACTACTATATGTATTTCTGTATTTGAGTGCTCGTCGGTCGCACACGACCTCATTTTGCCGAGCGTGTGTGCCAGGACAGCATATCCCCGACGGTTTCTGGGCCGTGTGGGAAGGACCCCCCCTATCGCCCACACTCACTTGGCGAATTTTCCAAATGTCGTCACGGAAAGGGGTTAAAAACCGTTTGTTTAGCACCTCGATGTACTAGTGTTGAAACAAATCATGAGGAAGACCTAAAAGAGATCTCAACACATATATGGAAATCTGGTCTCCTTTTGTGCAGTTCCACCAAAATTAAGTGAAGCAAAATGTCGCAATAGCAACAAGTTGAATAGATATCCCTGTTTTAACAGAGGCAAAAAAGGAATCAATTACTGGCCAATAAAGGTGGATGAAACATGCGGCCACAAAAATGGTAATCTCGCCAATCCCTAACAAGTGTTGTAGTTTTGAACTAAGATTCAGTAGTTAATTCTGAGAGTGGCATTGCTTAATTTTACTAGCAGTATTAGATTAACAAAAAGCATAAACAGTTCAAGGGGAGAGTCGGCGCAACAACACCATGTGCTTCCATCTATTTATAAAGGGGGTGATGCAGAGTTTTGTTGTAACAAAGAAACAAGCATCATGTCCGGGATGGAACAATTTTTTGCTCACTTAATGGTAAAAGACAACAGTTCAATAGCTTCAATTCAACATTTGTCCAAAACAGTACCAATACAAGTAGCACAACATCTCAAAGCACACTTCAGCATCATGTGGATGAAATTCGGTACTGATCTTTCTTGACCAAGATTTGAAACAACTCGTGAGGAGGACTTGAAAGAAATCCCAACACATATATGAAAATCCGATCTCCTTTTGTGCAGTTCCACCAAAATTAAGCAAAGTCACCGGTGTGACATTCAAGTTGAACTGCACAAAACACTCTTAAAACATAAGTGTTTCACGTAGCGAAGTAGAATGTCGTAATAGCAACAAGCTGAATAGATATCCCTGTTTTAACAGAGGAAAAAAGGAATCAATTACTGGCCAATAAAGGCGGATGAAACATGCGGCCACAAAAATGGTAATCCCGCCAATCCCTAACAAGTGTTACAGTTTTGAACTAAGATTCAGTAGTTAATTCTGAGAGTGGCATTGCTTAATTTTACCAGCGGTATTAGATTAACAAAAAGCATAAACAGTTCCAGGGGATAGTGGGCACAACAACAACATGTGCTTCCATCTACTTATAAAGGGGGTGATGTAGAGTTTGTTGTAACAAAGCAACAAGCATCATGTCTGGGTTGGTCCCATTTTTGCTCACTACTTAATGGGAAAAGACAACAATACAATAGCTTCAATTCAATATTTATTTAAAACAGTACCAATACAAGTAGCACAACATCTCAAAGCACATTGCACGATCATGTGGATGAAGGCAGGTACCGACCTTTCATGACGCACACAAGATCACCTACGAATCTGCCAACACGAATAGGAAATCCAGTCTCGTTTTGTGTAGTTGCACTGAAATCAAGCAAAGTCGCCGGTGTGACATTTAAGTTCACTATAGCAACAAGTTGAATAGATATCCCTGTTTTAACAAAGGAAAAAGGAAACAATTACTGGCCGATAAAGGAGGATGAAACATACGGCGACAAAAGAAGCATATAACTTATCTTGATGGAAAACAAAGTAGGACAATAGCATTTCTAAAATGGTTGCATTGATTCATATTAACAGAGACATTCTCTTAAAACAACATTCATTAAAAATGTAATTTACTTTTAACAGTGGCATTGCTTCAATTTACCAGCGGCATTCTTAGATTAACAATAGCAAAATAGTTGTATGGGACATGGGACATGGGACATGCCAGCACCATGTGCGTCCACACGTATAAAAGGGTGATGCAGAGTATATTACCAAGCAGCATATCTGCGTTGGTCCCATATTTTTTCTCTTTGAACCTTTTTCTTATGTGAGGGCAGCAAATCTAGTCCTGCACAAACTACCTGAACCCCCCAGTTTATTTCCTTTTTCAACAAAGAGGTAGGTTCCTTACATATGTGTGTACTGGGTTACCCCCTTTTTTCTCTTTTCGACCAACAAAGTGACTAGATAGCCAGTCTATACTACTTTCCCTCCCTCCTTTCCTCATTGAACCACGTCCTAGATTCATGCTCCACCGCACCACACCCTTCTTTCCTCTTTGAACCAAGACCTATACAGAACCGAAAAAGATCCACATGCAGCTAGAGAAATGACAGTTTCAAAGAAACTTATACCTTAGGGTCGTCGGGATGTGGCAAGGCATGAGGCGGGAGGCCGGATCTGCCCACACTACGTATGGCAGCGAGGAAGAACAGGTTGGTGGCCCTCCAGCATAGGCGCTGTGTGAAAGAGAACAACGCGGCCGGCAGTGGATTGCCTCCCTTGCCGAAGGCGATAGAGTGAACGCTGCACCTCCTCCCCTTCCCGGTGCGACGGGATCCGGACGCCTCCTTCACCAGCTGTGAGGGGGGAGAGAGAGACAGAGGCCAACACAGTCTTGTTTAGATCTGGTGAAGAGGGTGAGAGACTGTGAATATAACAAACCCTAGCAAAGGAACACTGAGCCTCCAGCGTGGCGAGAGTGTGGAGAGTGCAAACCCTAGCGAACAAGCGTTGAGGCTCCAGCTTATATAGTGTACTACATATATACTGTATTACGGACTGAGCTCCGGTGCCTTAACTGCACCTGCCTTTGGCTGTATGATAGGTGGGCCAGCCACATTTTGGGCCCACCTGTCATACACCCAAAGGCAGGTGCACTAAGTCAATGAAGCTGCGTCCATATAGTACTTGTGTATACTACTAATATATAGTGGAGTGGTTTTCTTATTCTCTCCATAACAATCATTTTAAATTGTGTAAGTATGAAATGAAACCCTTTATTTAATGTACCAGTGAAGAAAACTACTACTTCTGATGAACTAACGATCCACGCATCCAGGTCGCACTTCCTGTCCTTCACGTGCGATACACTACCCTCCCTTAAGTGAACAACGACACATGCGCCAAATTATCAGAAACGTGTGAGAGTGTGTACAAATAAAGAATTTTAATTTCAATTATTGGAAAGGTTTGAGAGTATATACAGTTTTCCCTCTCTCAATAATTATGGTTTGTTGTGTTCGGCCTAAACTTGGTCAAACTTTAGAAAGTTTGAATTCGGTCAAATCTAATATGCAGAGTAAATAAAAATGGAGGGCTACTACGTCCATCCGGGTTTTTAGTACACATCATTTTTTTAATCAAAGTTAATAGCTGGACAAATAAAATTACAGGGGAGCTGAAGACAAAGTTGTGAGAAGGCTTAGAAATCAATACAAAGCTTATGCTCTTAGTACCAACATCGATCCTTCTTCGACGAAACATTTGGTTCATAGCCAATTGTGTGATAAAATTGCACCAACGTGGAAGACGACTGCGTCTCCAATGCAACCAACGTGAGCTGATGAAGGATATCATCTTTGTGGGTAACAAGCAAAGAGCACTGATGGAAGACAACTTGTTTTCATCGAAAATTGATCAGTTTCACCATCCGATGCAACCATGAGGCACAACCATGAGCATCGATAGGTCATCATGGTGATGCATCATCCATTTGGCATCAAGTTTGGGTGAGGCACCTATGAAGTTTGACAAATCCTCACTGTGGTCTATTTCTTCTCAGTAATCAAGCTCGAGGAAGGAAGAACCACGTGGCAGAGGACAGTGAGGCGGAACAACAATGGTCATCCAATTTTGTGCAGTTCCACTAAAATTGAGGAAGACATGCCTGGGTATGGAGATACGCGTCGCTGTTTGCAAAAGTATAAAGAAGGGATATAGTGTTGTTACTTTGTTTTGGCAGTGGTACAAGATTAACAGCCACATTGTAACATCCCAAATTTTCAATTTGGAATGTTATACATTAGATCATCATTGCATATCATATTTTATTTGCGTTGGGTTTTGATCCTAGAAATTATACGCAACTCAAGGACCCACGGAGAGAGTTGGGGAATTCATTATTTTCATATTTGAGTTTTCTCAAATTTTGAGAATAGGATCATTTGATTTTATTTATTTTATCATCAATTATTTCTATTACAAAAATTATGAGAGAGGGAATAAAATGACTTTCCCAAAATAAAGAAATATTGAGGATTTAATAATAAAATCAAATAAGATTTTATTTCAGAGTTTTTCGTTATTTTATTTGAATTTAGGAAAAATGTGCGTTTTTCAAAATTGCATTTAGGCCCCAGATAAATGTCACCTTGTGCGGCTTGCTTTTAGAAGTCCGTGAAAATTTATTTCGGAATTTTTGGAGTCCGTTTAGTATTTCTTTTTATTTTTCTTCTGCGCGTAATATTAAAAAAAACGGACCGACCTAGGGCCGTGTCCGACTAGGACTCCCGGCCCGTTAGGATATATA
>NC_057794.1:151149754-151157534 GCF_018294505.1 Triticum aestivum | reverse complement strand
CGAAAAACCATTCGGTTTTTCGTCGGTTTTTTTATTTAGTTCGGTTTTTTAAATAGATTGGTTTTCCGGTTTATTTAAATAGCGAGCGTTCGTCCGTTTATTCGTTCTAGCGAACGTTCGTCATTTTTTCTTTTTCTCGGATTTAATCCGTGATTTTTCTGATCGCGATTCCTGATCCGATTTTCTTTTTAGTATAACTTTTCGCTCGTTTATCGGAATCAGGCGATTCAAGCGCCTAGAGTTTCGTCTCAAAACCCTCTATCCGTTTAATCAACTTAAACAAGTTTTTGCTACTGTAAACTTTGCCCTAGATCCAGATTAGTAGAACGAAGTTGTTTTCTTTTGCCGTTTGACTTTCGTTGCTTCGTTTGATTTGATTATTTTTGCAAACCGGTGTTCTTAAGTTGAACCTTCTGGTTAGATCTCTTATTTGAGTTTTACCTGTGCATTACTCATTGTATGCTTGTTTGTTGTTTGCGATAGAGTACCCGGAGTGCGCCGCTTGTTACTTCGAATCGCTAGGTTTCCCGAATCATCAGTAAGGCAAGTAACACTTTGACCATACCTTTCCTACTACCCAGTTTTATTGCATTAGATCAATCCTCACACATTGCATGATTAGGATCTAATTAAATTGTGGGATGGGAAGTAGTTGACGTAGTACCCGTTACCTGTTTATTATCAAACCTTTGGGAGTTACTTCTACGTTTGCTTATTATGCCATGCTATGCTAGTAGACGTGGATTGGGTGAGTGATATCCATGACAGATGTGAGTTTGTTAATTAATGGTTTATCTAAGGTGGCAACTTAAACACACATCTGGGTGGATTGAGGAACCTGGGTATTCCAGGACTTGCCTGTTTTCTTTTGGACCGCCACCCAGGCTCAAAGGGATCATGAGACTATTCATACTAGAAACTTCCGTGTGCAGCCACAAGCTATTATGGGCTCTAGTATAGTTTATTAAGTCGTGCAAACTCTTACAGTGGTAGACTAGCAGATGTAGGGGATGTAGATGGTACGGTCTACCCGATCGTAAGGTGCTAGCGCTTCTGAAAGACTATCTCGGTCATCCGTCTTCTCAAACACCTTGTAGTGCGAGAAACCAAACGGAGGCGATCGAGTCTTGTGGGGAAAAGTGCACAAACCTCTGCAGAGTGTATTAAACTAATCATGGTTAGCCGTGTCCCCGGTTATGGACATCTTGAGTATCTAGTACCTGGATTATCATGTGAATCTCAACATGTTACTCTAAATTAATGTTGTTGGGTTTTGTTTAATGATGATGCTTAATTGGGATTGAGAATGCTGTCAACCATTCTCAATGTTTAACAACCACCATGATAGTAATTAAATTTATTCCTTTGAAGTAGGGAAAAATTGGCTTTATGCAAAACTGTAACCATAGAGCTTTCTACCAGCCAAATATGCATATAGTATAGCTGTTTCATTCCATTATTCTCTATGTGTTACCTTGCCAGCATATTTCATGTGCTGACCCGTTTCGGGCTGCAACGTTAATGTTGCAGACTTTTCAGACGACGATTAAGGAGTTTTTAGGTCATGGTTCTATACTCAGTGATGCCGTTGGAGTTGATGGACTCACTTATCTTCCAAGCCTTCCGTTGTTATCATTATAGATGGCCTTAAGCCATACTTATTGTAATAAGTTCTCTATGGAGACACTCGATGTAATAAGTGTGTGATTGCTACTCTGTTATAAATCCTCCGAGTACTATGTGGTGTCAGCATTACTGATCCAGGGATGACACCAGAGCACAGAGATCAGACTGTTTGAGGTCTGGTCGCTACAGAGATGGTATCAGAGCACACGCTGACTGTAGGACACGACCACTAAGCTAAGGACCTAGAACATTATTCACCCTCTTCTCTTCTGACTCCTCATCTTTTCTACTCTTTTAGGATGGAGGATGCAAGGAACAAGTTCACGCAACCAGATGAAGATACACCCTTTGGACGACACTTGAAGGAAGTCACTAGATACCTGAACATAGGAGTACCAAGCTTCACCGGAACCTACAACACCACTTTACCTGAAGAAGAGCGTTGGATGATTCAAGTTCAAGTTCCAGGAAGGACGTTCATGCCAGTCACTGAGCCCATAGAGTTTTCTTTTGATGCACCAACTTGGAGTCTAGGAAAGAGATGGCAGCTCACATCGCCATGGGACGCATTGGAGAAGTCTACCGCAATGATATCAAGGATACTATCTACCAGATTTGTGGATGCCGAGATGAGCACTGGGAGATGATCAGCACCCGGAAGGATAGATCAATTGCAGCTTTTATCCAGGAGTTAAACCAGCACATTCGACGACAGGAAAACCAGATGTGCACCGACATGATAGATCTGAAGAAGGCTAAGACAAGAATCAAGGAACTGGAGGAAGAACTCAAGGCTACACGTGAAGATTATGAAGAGGAAATTGAAGTATTGGTGGATAAGAATGCCGACCTAACAAAGAAGATCGGGATATTTATGGGAGACCCTACACCAGTAGATGAAGATGAAAAACCCAAGGAGATTCGCCCGAAAGACTACATCATCATCGACAACACCGATTCGGATCCAGACGATAGCGATGATGATTATGTTGATGAAGCTGGAGCAGATATCATGGAGTCTGCAATCGAAGAATATTTCTAGTAGGCCACCTCATCAGTAGTAGTAGTCCACCATGTAAATATAGTAGTCCGAGCACTTTTGCGATAGTTAGATCGATTGTATGCCCTTGTTTGATTGAATGAAGTGAATTGTTTGCTTTTTGCCTCATGTGCATATGGGTAGTGTTTTCTCTTTAGACCCCTCTATTCTTACATCTCATCTTTTCTAAACCCTCAAATGCCTCTGAGACGTGACCCCGGATTTGCCTTTCCACCGAAGCTCACCCAGTTGATCCAGCAGCAGAACACATTGATGTAGTTGCTAGTCCAGAATCAGAATCAGGGGAACAACAACAACAACCCACCACCACCACCACCTGTTGATCACTTAGCGCGTTTTCTTAGGCTAAATCCGCCGGTGTTTTCTAGTACCATCGAGCCGATAGTAGCAGATGATTGGCTCCGCAAGATAGCTAGAGAGTTGACCACAGCAGGATGCATGGATGCGGAGAAGGTAAAGTTTGTCGCACATCAGCTTGAAGGACCCGCATCATTATGGTGGGAGAATTTCACAGCCACTTTCCCTGTCGACACTGTCACATGGGACCAGTTTCAGCAGGCCTTTCGTACTGCCCATGTTTCAGCAGGAGCTATGGCCATGAAGAAGCGTGAGTTTCGCAACTTGCGCCAAGGAGGATGGACAGTTGGCCAATATGTGGAGGACTTTACTAAGTTAGCATGTTATGCCCCAGATGATGTTGCTACGGATGCAGTGAAGCAGGAGAAGTTTCTAGAAGGACTGAATGATGAGTTGAGCATGCAGTTGATGGTAGCAACCTTCAACAACTATCAGGAGTTGGTAGATCGTGCTCTTATGATTGAAGGCAAGCAGAAGCAAATTGAGAACCGCAAGAGGAAGTATGGACAAGGGAAATACAATTCAGGAGCTCAGCAGAAGCCACGTTTTACCCCTAGACCGGGAGGACATTTTCAGCATACCCATGGAGGAGGTAGCTCGCACAATCACAATGGCACCAGGAGTGGTAATGAGAATGGAGGAAACAATGGCCAGAATCGCACCAACCCATCAACCCCAGCCAAGAAAGACCTGAGCCAAGTCACTTGCTTTAAGTGTTTGAAGACCGGACATTATGCCAATGAATGTCCTGAATTACAAAATGGAAATGGCAATGGAAGCTCTGGGAAGAAGCCGAACCCTTTCAATAGGAGACAGGTGAACCACGTTAACGTGGAGGAGGTTGAAGCTCAGGCTGATGCAGTAATAGGTAAGTTTTTGGTTAAGTCATTTACTGCACTCGTTCTTTTTGATACTGGTGCATCGCGTTCATACATCTCAAGGGGATTTGTGGATAAGTATAACCTGTCAACCCAAGCCCTTAGGTCACCCATGTTAGTAACCTCGCCTGGAGCAGAGTATATGGCTAGTCAATGGTGTGATCGGTTACCATTAAGGATTGGTAACTATGTTTTTCCCTCAGACCTAATAGTATTGGAATCCCAAGGATTGGATGTGATATTAGGCATGGATTGGTTATCAAAGTATGAAGGGAATATTGAATGTGCTAGTAAGTCAATTTTGCTTACCACACCAGAAGGGAGAAGGATCAAGTATGTATCCCGACATGTGCCAAAGAGGACACAAGTAAATTGCTTAAGAGGAGTTGTGCAGGAGGAAGTACCAGTGGTAAGGGATTTCCCTGAAGTATTTCCAGAAGAGTTGCCAGGCATGCCACCGGATAGAGATATTGAGTTTTTGATTGAGCTATTGCCAGGCACCGGGCCAATATCAAAGAGACCATATAGGATGCCAGCAAAGGATTTGGTGGAAATTAAGAAACATATTAAGGAGTTACTGGATAAGTGATATATTCGCCCAAGTTCTTCGCCTTGGGGATCGCCAGTACTTCTAGTGGAGAAGAAGGATGGATCGTTAAGAATGGTTGTCGATTATCGAGGATTGAATGAAGTAACAATCAAGAACAACTACCCACTACCAATGATCAACGATCTATTTGATCGATTGCAAGGAGCTAAGGTATTTTCCAAGACCGATCTACGATCAGGATACCACCAGTTGAATATTCGGGAACAGGATATTCCTAAGACAGATTTTACCACCAGGTATGGGCTGTACGAGTATACCGTTATGTCATTTGGTCTGACTAACACACTTGCATATTTTATGAACATGATGAACAAAGTGTTTATGGAGTTCTTGGATAAGTTCGTCGTAGTGTTCATTGATGATATCCTAGTCTACTCGAAGAATGAAGAGGAGCATAAAGAGCATTTGCGTTTGGTACTTGGAAAGCTCAGAGAACATCAATTATATGCCAAGTTCAGCAAATGTGAGTTTTGGTTGAAGGAAGTTGGATTTCTCGGACACATTATATCCGGAGAAGGTATAGCAGTTAATCCCACTAAAGTTGATACCGTGACCAAGTGGGAAGCACCAACCACGGTTGGAGAGATACAGAGTTTTCTGGGACTCGCAGGATACTACCAGAGATTTATTGAGAATTTCTCAAAGATTGCGAAGCCTATGACTGAGTTGTTGAAGAAGGATACCAAGTTCAAATGGACTGAGGAATGTGAGGCTAGTTTCCAGGAGTTGAAGAAATGTTTGGTTACATCACCAGTGTTGATTTTGCCAGATCAAACCAAGGACTATGAGGTGTATTGCGACGCTTCACATCGAGGACTTGGAGCAATGCTTATGCAGGAAGGGAGAGTTGTTTCATATGCCTCAAGACAACTGAAACCTCATGAGTTGAATTATGCTACGCATGATTTGGAGTTAGCAGCCATAGTGCATGCATGGAGACATTTCCTCATTGGAAATCATTGTGAGGTGTACATGGATCATAAGAGTTTGAAATACATTTTCACGCAGAAGGAGTTAAACCTCAGACAGAGGAGATGGTTGGAGCTCATCAAGGATTATGATATGAGATTGCATTACCATCCCAGAAAGGCTAATGTAGTAGCTGACGCATTGAGCCGTAAGAGCCATGTCAATACACTAATGACGGGAGAAATACCAATGGAGTTAGCAGAAAATCTTTGTGAACTACGTTTGGAAATAGTTCTGAGAGGTTATGTAGCAGCATTGGAGATTCAGTCAACTTTGATGGATAGAATCAGAGAAACTCAGAAGACTGACAAGGAGATTGCCTATATTAAGGATAAACTGAGCAAAGGAAAGGCTAAAGGATTTCGTGAGGATGAGCACGACACCCTATGGTTTGAAGACCGTGTTTATGTGCCCAATGACCCGGAGATTAGGAAATTGATTCCACAAGAGGCACACGATTCACCATATTCGATTCACCCAGGAAATACCAAGATGTATTTGGATTTGAATGATATTTTCTGGTGGACCGGAATGAAGAAGGATATTGCGGAGTATGTAGCAGTCTGTGATGTGTGTTAGAAAGTAAAGGCAGAGCATCAGAAGCCAGCAGGATTGTTACAACCATTGCCGATACCCGAATGGAAGTGGGATAAGTTAGGCATGGATTTTATCACGGGATTACTCAGGGCTCATTCAGGCTATGACTCGATTTGGGTTATAGTCGATCGGTTGAAGAAAGTAGCTCATTTCATCCCGGTAAAGACCACTTACACCAGTACTAAGTTGGCAAAGATATACATGACCAGGATCATATGTTTGCATGGAGTTCCGAGGAGTATCATATCAGATAGAGGAACCCAATTTACCTCAAAGTTCTGGAAGCAGTTGCATGAAACTTTGGGTACCAGGCTAGAATTCAGTACAACTTTTCATCCACAGAAAGATGGACAGACCGAGAGAGTCAATCAGATTTTGGAGGATATGCTGAGAGCTTGTGCGCTAGA
Source organism: Triticum aestivum (assembly GCF_018294505.1). NCBI lineage: Eukaryota > Viridiplantae > Streptophyta > Magnoliopsida > Poales > Poaceae > Triticum > Triticum aestivum. The sequence goes on along the minus strand of NC_057794.1, from coordinate 151,151,030 downwards.
TTACGGATCTAGTTGGGACGACAATTTGCCATATGCAGAGTTCTCTTACAACAACAGTTATCAAACCAGTTTAAAGATGGCCCCTTTCAAAGCTTTGTACGGAAGGAGGTGCAGGACACCGTTGTCATGGGACAAAGTTGGAGACCGCCAGTTGTTTGGACCTAACTTGATTAAAGAGTCTGAACAGAAGGTAAAGTTGATTCGCGACAGGCTCAAGATAGCACAGTCCAGACAGAAGAGTTATGCAGATTCTAAATGGAAGGAGACAGTTTACGAAGTTGGAGATAGAGCTTATCTTCGAGTATCTCCACTTCGGGGAACAAAGCGTTTTGGAGTTAAGAGAAAGTTAGCGCCATGATTTGTAGGACCATATCGAGTTTTGGAGCGTATGGGAGAAGTGGCCTATAGGTTGGAATTGCCTGAAGGATTGTCAGGAGTTCATGATGTGTCCCATGTTTCCCAGTTGAAGAAGTGTCACACTAAGATGGCTGACATACCCTTGAGAGACACAGTGCCGTTGGAAACAATTCAGTTGGATAACGATTTGACCTACGAGGAGAAACCAATTAAGATCCTCGAGTTTGCCAACTGAGTCACTCGCAGCAAGGTTATCAAGTTTTGCAAAGTTCAGTGGAGCAACCACACGGAGGATGAAGCCACCTGGGAGCGAGAGGAAGATTTGCTCAAGGACCACCCTCACCTATTTCCTAGCCAACCCGAATCTCGAGGGCGAGATTCATCTTAAGGGGGGTAGGTTTGTAACATCCCAAATTTTCAATTTGGAATGTTATACATTAGATCATCATTGCATATCATATTTTATTTGCGTTGGGTTTTGATCCTAGAAATTCTGCGCAACTCAAGGACCCACGGAGAGAGTTGGGGAATTCATTATTTTCATATTTGAGTTTTCTCAAATTTTGAGAATAGGATCATTTGATTTTATTTATTTTATCATCAATTATTTATATTACAAAAATGATGAGAGAAGGAATAAAACGACTTTACCAAAATAAAGAAATATTGAGGATTTAATAATAAAATCAAATAATATTTTATTTCGGAGTTTTTCGTTATTTTATTTGAATCTAGGAAAAATGTGCATTTTTCAAAATTACATTTAGGCCCCAGATAAATGTTCACCTTGTGCGGCTTGATTTTAGAAGTCCGCGAAAATTTATTTCGGAATTTTTGGAGTCCGTTTAGTATTTCTTTTTATTTTCCTTCTGCGTGTAATATTTAAAAAAAACGGACCGACCTAGGGCCGTGTCCGACT
>NC_057794.1:151142522-151149389 GCF_018294505.1 Triticum aestivum | reverse complement strand
CCGTCCCCAGCGCCGCCCACCGCCCCCTGTGCCGCGCCGCCGCCGCCGCCGCCGCAAGCCTCCCGAGGTCCGCCGCCACCTCGATTTCCGCGCCGTTTTTTTTTCGAAAAACCGTTCGGTTTTTCCGTCGATTTTTTTATTTAGTTCGGTTTTTTTAAATAGATCAGTTTTCCGATTTATTTAAATAGCGAGCGTTCGTCCGTTCGTTCTAGCGAACGTTCGTCGTTTTTTCTTTTTCTCGGATTTAATCCGTGATTTTTCTGATCGCGATTCCTGATCCGATTTTCTTTTTAGTATAACTTTTCGCTCGTTTATCGGAATCAGGCGATTCAAGCGCCTAGAGTTTCCTCTCGAAACCCTCTATCCGTTTAATCAACTTAAACAAGTTTTTGCTACTCTAAAATTTGCCGTAGATCCAGATTAGTAGAACGAAGTTGTTTTCTTTCGCCGTTTGACTTTCGTTGCTTCGTTTGATTTGATTCTTTTTGCAAACCGGAGTTCTTAAGTTGAACCTTCTGGTTAGATCTCTTATTTGAGTTTTACTTGTGCATTAGATGAGTACTTATTGTATGCTTGTTTGTTGTTTGGGATAGAGTACCCGGAGTGTGCCGCTTGTTACTTCGAATCGCTAGGTTTCCCGGATCATCAGCAAGGCAAGTAACACTTTGATCATACCTTTCTTACTACCTAGTTTTATTGCATTAGATCAATCCTCACACATTTCATGATTAGGATCTAATTAAATTGTGGGATGGGAAGTAGTTGAGGTAGTACCTATTACCTGTTTATTATCAAACCTTTGGGAGTTACTTCTATGTTTGCTTATTATGCCATGCTATGCTAGTAGACGTGGATTGGGTGAGTGATATCCATGATAGATGTGAGTTTGTTAATTAATGGTTTATCTAAGGTGGCAAATTAAACACACATCTGGGTGGATTGAGGCACCTGGGTATTCCAGGACTTGCCTGTTTTCTTTTGGACCGCCACCCAGGCTCAAAGGGATCATGAGACTATTCATACTAGAAACTTCCGTGTGCAGCCACAAGCTATTATGGGCTCTAGTATAGTTGACTAAGTCGTGAAAACTCTTACAATGGTAGACTAGCAGATGTAGGGGATGTAGGTGGTACGGTCTACCCGATCGTAAGGTGCTAGTGCTTCTGAAAGACTATGTCTAGTCATCCGTCTTCTCAAACACCTTGTAGTGCAAGAAACCAAACGGAGGCGATCAAGTCTTGTGGGGAAAAGTGCGCAAACCTCTGCAGAGTGTATTAAACTAATCATGGTTAGCCGTGTCCCCGGTTATGGACATCTTGAGTATCTAGTACCTGGATTATCATGTGAATCTCAACATGTTCCTCTAAATTAATGTTGTTGGGTTTTGTTCAATGATGATGCTTAATTGGGATTGAGAATGCTGTCAACCATTCTCAATGTTTAACAACCACCATGATAGTAATTAAATTTATTCCTTTGAAGTAGGGAAAAATTGGCTTTATGCAAAACTGTAACCATAGAGCTTTCTACCAGCCAAATATGCATATAGTATAGCTGTTTCATTCCATTATTCTCTATGTGTTACCTTGCCAGCATATTCCATGTGCTGACCCATTTTGGGCTGCAACGTTAATGTTGCAGACTTTTTAGACGACGATTAAGGAGTTTTTAGGTCGTGGTTCTATACTCAGTGATGCCGTTGGAGTTGATGGACTCACTTATCTTCCAAGCCTTCCGCTGTTATCATTATAGATGGCCTTAAGCCATACTTATTGTAATAAGTTCTCTATGGAGACACTCGATGTAATAAGTGTGTGATTGCTACTCTATTATAAATCCTCCGAGTACTGTGTGGTGTCAGCATTACTGATCCAGGGATGACACCGGAGCACAGAGATCAGACTGTTTGAGATCTGGTCGCTACACATCTCAATTGTCAATAAGAATTAATAAGAAGTACACAAACAAACAGAAGCATCATCATTATTTTGATGGGAACTAAACTAGGATACCCGAGAAAAAAACATTTCTTCATTTAACCAGTGATAGCATTAGATTAGTAGCAGCAATAGGAGCATATGGACAATGATCGCACAACCACCATGTACTTTTTGTCGAAACAACATGTATACCCGCACCGAGGCATAAACCAGGACAACTTTTTGAGTGGCATTTCCACTATAATAGTAGGTGATGTTGGACCAGTCGACGAATCCTAGCTATTGTACATGGGGAGCCGGGGAGTAGTCGCATAGAAGAAAACCCACATGCAGCGACCTGGGGAGCTGGACCAATACAAGAAGTTATACCTCAGGTGGGCGAGATGTCACTTAGGCGGGCGGGATCTGCCCACATGACTGCAGCGAACAAGGGCGCGGAGGACCTTCGTCCGCACCAGCACCGACTCAGAGAGGACGGTGCGCATCGGCTTCCTCCATCGCCGACGGCGACAACGTCAACGCTGCACCTCCTAACCTCCCGCAGCAGACGAGATTCGGCCAGATCTGTGACCATCGTGAGAAGAGAGATAGAGTGGACGATGTCATCTTGTTTTGATATGGAGAGGGTGAGAGAGCGAGATGCGAGAAACCCTATCAAACAAGAGGCTATATATACAATGGAGTGAAAAAATCTCTCCATAGCAGTGGTTTTAAATAAAATACGTGCGTTCCCAAAAAAAGAAACGAAAATTGGCGCACAATTTTTTTAACGTACCAAGAAAGAAAACTCGATCACAAACACGCCCCCGCTTCCAGGTCGCGAGAGTCATCGCGCACACACACATAGACATAGACATGCATATCTGTGTTTAGTAAAATTCCATCTCCATCTCCTTCTCCAGCTCCATCTCCAATCATATTTGTCCAACTGGCACATATGTTGTTAATTATATACGCAGCAATATTAACGTACATCATCTCTTGTTTGCGGGCATCCGGACCACTGCCACGCCCGCTCCTGACCAACCCGAACCCTCTTCATCACCCGCGCGTGCTTCCCGCCCGAAACGGTCAGTGCCGCATTCATGCCCGGCCAGAGCGGACGCGACCTCTCACTGGCGCCGGCATTTAAGCGGCGCGCCGGTGAAGAGAGCATCGCCCGCGCCACTTCCCTTTGCACGCGACTGCTCCGTGTTCAAAGATCGCAATAGCCGGCCACAACATGCATGTAAAAAGTTCTTGGAAGTCCGTGCTACAGCTAGCTGTCCTCCCCCAACTCGTCAATCTCTTCTAGTAGTGCTAGTACTCCATGGCGAGATCCATCGACAAGCCGGCAGGAAAGTTATCGTATACTCGGTTTGCAGTGAGTGGCATGCCGAGCGACCGTGTGGGGTGGAGCCGTGGAGGAGGGTGAGACACGAACGCGACTGACGTGATTTAAACGTTGGTTTTTCTCGATGGTGTGATCCAATGAAACAAAGCGTTGGTTTCTCTTCGTTTCCATTTTTTCTCCAGAAAAACGGAAACTTTCCACTCCATTTTCATTCCTACTCCAAGGTTGCCCCGTTACAACATTCCATCAAATACAAAGGAAAACTAACACACATGCTGATGCATCTCAATGATTCAAAGGTCATATCCAATATTTACTTCACAACTAAAGCAAAAGTTGTGAGAGCGTGTACAAAAGAAAAACTACTGATGGGGTCACTACGACTTAAACCTAAACCCTAAACAGGATTTAATTTCTTGGCTAGGTAGAACCTGTCGAAGGAAATACGGCCGGCACCCTCGGATCATACAATGCTTTTGTGCAGTTCCACTAAAATTGAGCTGAGCATACCTGATGGCAAAGATATTGAAGAAGTGTGATTAGAATAATAGTACTGGCACTAGTTCATGAGACATAAACTCATCACAAATAGAAGCCGGTAGAAGTAGAGAAAGATTGACATGGAGATGGAGCTACGTGGGGAGCTGCGGCAGTGGAGCAAGCCGGTTCCAAAAGGAAGATGTACTACCTGGGACGTCGGGCTGTAGCTATAAGGGCGGTTGGGACGCGGCATCAGCCCACACCGCGGGGACCCCCGATTGGGATGCACCGACTATGGGTTTTCTCCCTCACCGATGTCGACCGCGTCTATGCAGAACATTGTTCCCTTCCCCCAGCGGCGGGATCAGGCCGGATATGTGACCAGCGGTGTGGCCACCGTCGTTCTATGCTTGTGAAGGGAGCAACCCAACCAAGCAGGCTTGTAGCTTAGGTTCCTGGTAGTGTATATATAGTGGTTTTCTTTTTCTCTCCATATCAACCATTTTATATTGCGTACGTGTCATCGAAGAGTGAAATGATGGTTGCTTCTTCCGAACTTACTGTGTGCTTTGATTGCTCCTTAGTGGCCCCTACATGTACTCCCCCTACGTGTATGACTGTTCTTGAGTCTCACCTGTACTTATCTCTATTTTCTTGCATGACACGTAGACAGGATGCGCATAGAGGAATTTTTTTACTGCACGTTGTTACATAGTACTACTAGTACCTACTCCCTCCTTCCGGTTCACTACTGGTACTCCCTCTGTCCTGGCTTATCGGTCCCCTTTGTACTCAATTCACGAGCTCGTTTTCCTCAATAAATTGTCTTTACCAACATATTAATATCGGGAATGCATGCGTGAACAACAAATGATTAAAACTTGCATGCAACGTTTTGACAAAGCATTGACTTATGAACATGTGAATATGAGGGACTACAACCTCGTGCATGCATGCAACAGTCACTCATACACATGGACGCAAAAACGCGCGCGACGCCCTAATGCATGCATGTCCGAGCACACGACGAAACACACACGGTCAAGCTCAAGTGCTCAACCTACACGTGCATGCACACACATACTCAGCCAGGGTGAGCTAGTGACCGTATAAACACCGGAAAATGTATATATTGAGTGCAATGACTGCTCCTTAGTGGCCCCTACATGTACTCCCCCTACGTGTATGACTGTTCCTGAGTCTCACTTGTACTTATCTCTATTTTCTTGCATGACACATAGACAGGATGCGTATAGAGGAATTTTTTTACTGCATGTTGTTACGTAGTACTACTAGTACCTACTCCCTCCTTCCGGTTCACTACTAGTACTCCCTCCGTCCTGGCTTATTGGTCCCCTTTGTACTCAATTCACGAGCTCGTTTTCCTCAAGAAATTTTCTTTACCAACGTATTAATATCGGGAATGCATGCGTGAACAACAAATGATTAAACCTTGCATGCAACATTTTGACAAAGCATTGACTTATGAACATGTGAATATGAGGGACTACAACCTCGTGCATGCATGCAACAGTCACTCGTACACATGGACACAAAAACACGCGCGACGCCCTAATGCATGCATGTCCAAGCACACAACGAAACACACACGGTCAAGCTCAAGTGCTCAACCTACACGTGCATGCGCACACATACTCAGCCAGGGTGAGCTAGTGACCGTATAAACACCGGAAAATGTATATATTGAGCGCAATGAGCGTATTATGAAGTCCACTGACCGTACTTTTACAAATATACAGTGACAGAAAGTGTATTTATCTCATTTGAAATTAAGCCATATTAACCGGAGAGGAGGTAGTATGGACTAGCATTACTTTGTTGTGTCCCGTCAACTTGCCGAACGAGGAGAAGCTTGTAGGACGGGAGAAGCTTGCGCACGGCGGCTCGCAGGACAAGGAGAAACGTTTGACTAATGCAAGCTCTCCCTCGCTCAGGCGGTGGACGAGCAACAGTTAATTCGGTGTCAGATTGCCAGAAGCATACACTATACTAGTACCATTATTGTTCGACTTCCCGAAGAGGCGAACAACCAAGCACAAAGTTTACTAGTACTAGCACTATAGAGGTATGTACTATACTACTAGGAACAGGATGGAGGAGCTTTTGCACTCTTATTATATTTTAAAATGTGATAAAGCAATTTTCAACACATTTGGTTCTCTTAGAGGGTTCTCGCATGTGATAATGGAAGTTGATTGCATGGAACACTCGCCACAATTCTCGCTTAATTCTGGCTCATATCCTGTTACAAATAGGAGCGCTTGGTAATATTTCCTCTTTTTTTGTTATTCAGCATGTAAACAGGTCAGCAAACCTTGCGGTGCATCTTTGTGCGAACCGTGCTTGCTGCACTTTGAATGTGGCTGAGAGCTGGTGTAACACCCCGGATGTAACTTTCCCAATTTGTACTCCAACTCTTGCCGTTTCCGGCGTTAAGTTATTTTATTTTCTCGGGTTCGGGTTTTGTCTCCGTGTGTTGTTCTCATTGTCATGCATCTGATATCATGTCATCATGTGCATTGCATTTGCATACGTGTTCATCTCATGCATTCGAGCATTTTCCCCGTTGTTCGTTTTGCATTCCGGCGCTTCGTTCTCCTCCGGTGGTCATTTCTACCTTTCTTTCGTGTGTGAGGATTAAACATTTCCGGATTGGACCGAGACTTGCCAAGCGGCCTTGGTTTACTACCGGTAGACTGCCTGTCAAGTTTCGTATCATTTGGACTTCGTTTGATACTCCAACGGTTAACCGAGGGACCGAAAAGGCCTCGTGCGTGTTGCAGCCCAACACCCCTCCAATTTGGCCCAAAACCCACTTAAGCCTTCTCCATCATTTAGATCGTTCGATCACGATCGCGTGGCCGAAAACCGCACCTCATTTGGACTCTCCTAGCTCCCTCTACCTATAAAACTAGCCCCTCCTCCAAAATTCCGGGTCCTCTCCACCCGTAACCCTAAAAAAAATCTACCGCGCCACGCCGGACACGTCCGTGCCGGCCGGACAAGCCGCCGCCACCGCCCGCGGCGAACCAGGGCACGCCACGTGGTGGCTCCCGCCCGCGCCGCCGCCGAGGCCCGCCGGGCCCAAGGCCG